>NW_004085949.1:0-40532 GCF_000220395.1 Ichthyophthirius multifiliis
TTAATATTTAAATATTCTTCATATAAATATAATAAACAAATGTATCTCTTATAATGCCATTATGTCTAATTATATCTTTTCTAAGAATTCCTTCTTTTTAACAACATAATTTTATAACAGACCTTTAATATAAAACATTTAAAATATGAATTTAAAACACAACTTTTTAAACATAATATTAATGTATTAAAATAAAAAAAAAAAATATATTTATTATTATTAGTATTAGTATAAATATAAATATATATATATTTATATATAAAAAAATAATTATATATATATAAAATATATTTATATTTATATTTATATATTTTTTTTATAATACATATATAAAAAAGCTTATATATATTTTTTTTTTTTAATTATTTTATTAATATTATAATATTTAAATATAAATATTCATTTTTTAAAATAGGTAATAAATTAAAAACTTTACATTATCTTTATTTAAACACTAAAAAAAAATATGATTAGAATATAATATATTATATTTATATATATGTAATTTTTTTTTTTTTTTAAAAACAAATATAGAAATATAATGAAAATAATTTTATATGCATTAAATAAAGTATTTGTTTATATATATGTTTATATTTTTTTAATTTTTTTGAATAAATATTATATAAATTATTAAAAATAAATTTATTTTAATGAATTCTTATTTATATGCAAGTCTTAAAAAAAAAGAAAAACCATAATAATAGAATATTTAATAACCAGTTCCTTATACATCTATTATAAATCAAATACCTGTATAAAAATACAAAATTTTAAAATATTAAATATAATTATAATATTAAAAAAAATTATATAAAAAAATAAATAAAAGTTAACAAAAGCACTCGATAAATATCCTTAATTTTTTGATGAATTTAAAATATAAGTAGTTCAAAAAAATATTAATAGAATAGATAAACTTCCCCTAAAATTCTAAAATATAGAAACATTGTATTTATCAAATAATAATTTAACAAGCTTAAAAGGAGTTACATAATTTAAAAATTAAGAACATTAACATTAGCAAATAATGAAGTTATATTTTTTATATATAAATATATATATATATATGTATTTTTTTTCATAAAACTAAAGTTATAAGTTGATGATATTGTATTTTATTTGTAATAATTATAATATTTAGAATGCTTAAATTTGTAAGGAAATCCTATTGAAAAACATCCGAACTATAAAATCTTAATAATAACAAGTTTACCTAATTTAAAAATTTTAGATGGTAAAAATATAAATGAAAATAAAAAAATGTGGGCAGAAATAAAAATGAAAAATTAATAAAGTCTTTTAAATATAATGTGTAAAAACTATTCAGAAATAATTAAATTAAATTCAGTAAAATTTTTAAAATATATAAATATATATATATATATGTATATATATATATTTATATATATACATATTTATATTTGATTTAAATAGTTTTAAAAAAGATTGAACATTAATTAAGAATTTCTTTTAAAACATAATAAATATTGTAAAAACATAAATAATATAGATTTTAATTTATTTTAGTAAATGTTTGATTTTTAAACATATTTATGTGATATTTAAAAGGAAGATTTATAAAAAGAATTATTATAAGACGTTCTTTTAATATTTAATAAATTACAAGAAAATAATAATAAAATTGAAGATAATTATGAATTTGCATTTTAAGAATTAATTAATTAATAAAATTAAAAAATTGCTGAATTAGAAGTTCTAATATAAAAAAAAGTTATTTTATTTAATTAATTTTCTTAAGATTAAAAAATTGTAATATTCAAAATAAAACACACATATATAAATATATATATATAAATAAAAAATAAAATAGAGAAATGTTACTTTTTCAAATGAAATTTAATAAAATAAATAAAATTAAAATAATTAAATTTCTAATTCTTAAAAATCATTTTTTAGTACTAAAAAATCTTTTACAAAAACTGAATTTTCACCAAATAAAACAGTCCCAACTCCTTGTAAATTAGACAAAAATCCCTATAATACTTCCTTAACTATATAAAATAATACTCCATTTAAACGTAAAAACAAAGAATTGGAAGAGTTAGTGTATTAATTGTAGAAAAAACTAGAATAAAATGAAGAATATAATCGCATTTTGCTTGAAAAAAATGTTTATATGTAAAAAAAAATCGAAGAAAATTCTAACTTTGAAGGGCTTTTTTTAAAGGAGAAAATTTAAAATTCTGAAAATAAAATTCAAAAAGAAAAAATTGAATAAATATTGAAAAAAAAAGAAGAAGAAATTTAAATTCTTTTAAAATAAAATTATCAAATTAGTGATTTAGAAAAAGAAGTTCTTTTTTGGTCTGAAAAATAAAAGTAAAATTTAAACTAAATTTAAGTCTTGGAAAATGAATTACAAAAAAATGATAAAATAGAAATTCATAATGATAAAAGAAGACTCAAATTAGGCTTTTTAATGCTATTTTTGGCATCTTAAAGATCTAAATAAATTAATTTTTTTATAAATAAAGTCAGAAAAATAGCTTTAGAAGGAGTTTTTGGAACTTGGAGGAGGTTTTGTATTATCTAGAAGAGGTTAAGAAGTAAAGAGAAGCAAAAGAATGTTTTTTATATGAAAAAATATGTTAGTTATTGGAAGAAAAATATATTATTTATTCATAAGATGAAGTATTTTATAGAAAAGTAGAAAATAGAAGATTAGAGAGATGTTTTTTTATGTTTAAAATAAAATTTGGGGTTTTAGTTTAGGATGAAATAATTAGAAAAGAAGATTTTTTAATTTTGGAAGGAAAAAAATTTAGTGAAAAGTTTAAAAAGTTGGAAGATTTTTTTAAAAGGGAATTGTTTAGATTTTAATAAGGAAAAAATTTTAAGTTTAAAAAGTTAAAATTTTTATATATAAAAAAGTAAAAGAAAAATATGGAAATTTTGGAAGTTTTTTTTTTATGAAATTTAATTAAAGAAAAAAAATTTAGAGGAAAAAGCTAAAAATTTTTTAAATAAAAAATTGAAAAAAAAATTATTAGAAGTTTTGTAGAAAAATAAAAAAAAATATTTTTAGAAATATGTTAAAGTTAATAAATAAATCAATTTAAAAATAAAAAAAAAACTATAATTTTTATTTTAATTTTGGAGAAAAACATTTCTAGTAATTTCGTAAATTAAAAAATAATAAAAAAAATAATAATAAAAATACTTTTTAAAATAAACGATTAATAAATGGTATAAAGCTTTATTAGAAAAAAAGTAAAAATAAAAATAAAATTATAAAATACAAAAAATAAAATATAATAATATTAATAATATATAATATATATATATATGTATATATAATTTATATATATATATATTATATTTTACAAATATATAATTTTAAATATTTTAATATAAAATTATAAAAATATTCTTATATTTATTAAACATGACATATATATTTATATTAATTTGTATTTATTAAATAATGTTTTATTCATTTATTTTCAATAAAAATTAGAAAAATCTTTAAGTTAGAATAAAATTCAATTTTTTTTAATAAATTTTGTATATAAAAAAAGACATTTATTTCTTTAAAAAATTACCTATAAAAATTAAACTAATAAAAGAATCTTATATTATAATTCAGATAAATTTAAAATTCTAAAAAGCTAGAATTATTTTTTAGAAACATTATTAATTATTAAAAATTAAAATTTAAAATTGTTTAAAATTTACTATTTTTTTAAAAAAAAGCTAAATTAAATACATTTAATAAATTGAAAAAACATTTCTAAAAAAAAAAACATTCTAAAAAAATTTTAAGAAAATTACTAAAATATAAAAAGTAAAAATTATAGAAAATCTTTGACTTTTGGCTCACATTTATTTAAAAAAAAAAAAAAATTAAAAATTTAATTTTTACTAAAAATATTATAAAAGCTTTCAAAACTAAAAGATAATGTTTTTTTGCTCTCTATTAATAAATAAATTAGGCCTTAAAATAAAAATTAGGTAAAATAATGCATGAAAAACAACTCCTTAAAGCAGATTTTGAATAAAGTAATCGTATTTTATAAGAATTAGAGGAAGATAAGGCTGAAATAATTGAAAATATAAGAAAATTAATGGATTAACATGTACTTTTATAAGAAGGATTAGCCCAAAAACAAAATGAAGTTCTATAATTAAACTTAAAGCTATAAAAAAGAAGTTCCTTTTAATAAGAAAATGAATAAAAAGATGATTTTTGTGTTGAATAAAATAATTTATTTGAAAAATAAAATGATATAAAAGAAATAAATTTTTTAAAGGAAAAAATAGAAAATTTAAATTTAATTTTAGAAAAAAAAAACATTGAAATTTAAAATTTTTAAAAATAAAATTTACATTTTTAATAGGCTTTAAAAAAAAAGTTTAAAAAAAATGAAAAAAAGATTAAAAAAAATGAAGAAATTTAAAAAAAAAATGAATAAAATTTATAATAAAGTGATTAGGTTTAAACAAAACAAGATAATTTTTTAAATAATGAAGAAGATTTAAATTAAAATGAAGATTTATTAGAAAAAACATAATAAAATGAAAATAATTTATTTAAATATAATACAGAATTTTCTACTTTTAAGAATTAAAAAGCTTTCTAAACTGAATTTTCGGAAGATAAATATATTTTAGATGATTTGGAAAAAAGTAGATCGAATACAAAAATATTAAAAGCTTAATTTGAGTAAAGAATTAAATACTTAAGTGAGAATATATAAAAAGATTTGGAAGAAAAAAATTATATTTTATGATATTTTATATTTACAAATAATATATTTATTAAAATATTAATATTTTATTTTTTATATAATATTTATTATAAAAAAAAAAAAAATTAAAAATGATTAATAATAAATTTTATTTAATATAATTTTTTTTTATTTTAATATATAATTATAATGTAATGATAATAAATTAAAAATTTAATATTTAAAAATATTTAAAATTAATATATTGTATAATTTTATAAATATATAAAAATTATTCATTTTTTTCTTTTATCTTTTTAAGTTTTTTTTGATTATTATGTTTATTTTCTATCCTTTAAAAAAATAAATTAAAATTAAAAAAAAATATAATAAAGTATATAATATGTATAATTTAATATTTATTTAAATATTTATATAGTTATATATTTATTTATATATTTATATAATTATATATTATATATTTTTTTAATAATTTTTTTTTTTATTTATATACTTCTAATTTTTCTAAAGCTTTTTTTCTAAAATCATCTACTGTTAAAATTCTATCTCCTTCAGCTTCTTCTTCGTCAAATTCATCATTATCTATTTTTATGTATTTGTATTTTATATTTATTTAAATATTTTTTTTCAAATTTTATATTATCTATATAATTTTAACCTAATGCTTCTTATTTTTATTTATTTGAAAGTAATGCATTCGAAGCATTTTAAAGCATATTTTAATAGCTTTCATTATTTCCTTCTGCATGAATAGCTGAATATGCTTATAATATTTAATTAACTTTATCTTCTATAATTCCTAAAAATATCATCATATTACCATCTGTTACAGTATGAGATCCTATTTAATTAAATAAAAATATAAATACAATTATTTTAATGTTTAAAAAACCAGCCATTTCTTTAGCAAAAGCTTTATCACATTCTATTGTATTAAATAAAGTATCAATCCAATTAGTTAAACTATTAATAAGTTTTTAAGCATCATGTCTTCTAAATTCAAATTATTCACTTTTTACTTCTGCTCTTACCATATTTTCTTCGAAATCTTTTATTTTACGTTTATATTATACATCTAAATTTGTTCCTCCTTAATAATGCTCTATTTCTAAATTTTATTCGGCAATTTATTTTTCTAAATCTTCAATTTCGTTGGATAGTTCATTTACATATTTAAACATTTAGAAATTCTAAATATAGAAATATGTAAAAAAAACGTATATTTATATATATATATATATATATATATATATATTTATATATATATATATATATAATATATTTGTTTATATAATTTACTTTCTCCTCATTTTTAATAAAAATACTAACTAATTTTTCAAAATCAGTTACTTTAGTTGCGGCTTAAATTTTGGCAAAATCTTCTTCATATTTTTATATTTTATCTAGCATAGCTTAATTGATATTTCTATCTTTATATAATCTAAAAAATACATATATATTAATATATATATATATATATATATATTATACTTTTAATTATTATTTCTATTTAATTTTTCGGAATCTAACATATCATTGTTTATTTTAGTCTCATCCCTATTTTTTTCTGTTAATTTTATATAATCGAGTGCTTTTTTATTTTTTTCCATAATATGTGAAAGGTCTCTTAAATCTTTTTCGAAATTCTCAGATTCTTTTTTCGCTAACATTTTTAAATTTTAGATTTAATCATTAGCCTTATCTCTTTCTTCATATGCAGTATTTGCAGTTTCTATTATATTTGCCATTTGTTTTCTTTTTTCATGTAATTCTTTTTCTAATTTCTTATATAAATTATCAAATATAACCCTTTCTCTTCTTAATGAATCTATCTATTATCTTAATTATTTATTAACAGCAATAGCCTCATTAAATTTTTAATTAGCTTTATCAAGTCGGTTTTCTAAAATCTTTATTTGTTTACCTAAAGAACCTTCATTTTCAGCACCGGCATTATAACCACCAACATTCTGCTTTTTTTCAATTATTTTTTTCTAAAAATCTGCTATATGCTTATCTATTTCAGTCTAATTTCTCTTCTCTTGTTCTATGTTTTATTTTAACTCTTCAATTAAGTTGTCTCCGCCAGAAGATTTCGCGTACATTGTGTTAGATTACAACTTTTGGGAGTTCATTTTTGATATTATGTCTTTTAGTTATTGATTCTCGTTTTTAAGCTTGTCAATTATACCTCGTTGCTTTTTTATTAAGGCTACTGTTTCTTCTGCATAGGCTTTTCGATCAGATTCTAAGTTACGGAATTTTCGTTGGTATTCTTCAAGCTCTTCCATCTTTTTTTTTCTTTCTTCTAAATTTTTATTTTTAATTTTTTTGGTATGTTATTTAAATTTTTTTACGATTTTCGTTCATTTTTTATTTGTAAAATTTTATTATTAAATATGATTTTAGGTATATATATAATTTATTATATTAAAGATAGTAATATTTTTTTTTTAAAAATAATAATTTATTAATAAAATATATATTTATATTAATTTAGTAGTTTCCTTTTTTAAAATACATATATATATATATAAATATATATATATATATATTAATATTATATATAAATATTTTATATTTATTATTTTCAAATATTAATATCATTTTTTAAAAATAATATCATTATAATATAATATAAAATTTAAATTTTTTTATAATAATTGATTATAAATATGTTTTTATATTTTTAAAAATGATTAACTTTTTTATATTTATATAATTAATTTATTATAAATAAATTTTATATTAAAATTTTAAATTGTTATTTTTTAATAATAATAATTAAATTTTATAATTTATTATCTTTTATTTTTTTTATCTTTTAAAACAATATATATTTATTCATTATTCTTAATATTTTTTTTTTATTATCATTATTATAATTTTTTTTTTTTTTATTTTTATAAAATTATTACTATAATATTTAATTATCTTTTTATTTACAAATATAATATTTTTACTATTAAAAACTTTATAATTAAATATATATTTAATATTATATAATTTTTTATTTATTATATTTTTTAAATAAATATTATTCAATTTTTTTATATAAAAAATAAAAAAGTCTTATATAAACAAAGTTTTTTTTTTTATTTTTTTAAATCTTTATAAATATCTAATATTTAATATTTATTATTATTTTTTTATAAAAAAAATAATATTGATTTTTTGTTTATTATAACTTAGAAGAATTTTCATTTATTATTTATTGGGTTTATAAATAAAAATATTTTTAATTAATCTACTACATAAAATTTTTTATATAGCATTTAATATTTTTTAATAATATATATTTCAAATAAATATTATATTTAAATTAATTAAAAATATATATATTTATAAAAGATATTATATTTTACTAACTTATATTATTAAGAAATTTCGAAATTATTAAATTGGATTTTTTCTATTTTTAATGCTAAGTAATGAAATCAAATTTTTAAAAGAATTAAATAAAATATTAAATTTCACTATTTATAATACAAATAGTTATAATAAAAAAATTATAAGAAAATGAATATCATAAAATATATAATAAATTCAATATTATATGATTAAATAGTAAAAACTTTTTTAATCTATAAGTTCTTAAACATTTTAAATTTAATTTTATTTCATATATAGAGTTAATTTATTTATAAAAAACAATTAAAACGATAAAGAAAATTTAACCAAAAATATTATAAATATTATGATTTATTTTTTATTATATATATATATATTTTTATATATATATATATATATATATATTATATATATAATATAATAATAATTTTTTTTTTTAATAAAAAAGAATTTTCAATTTTTTATAATTAAAATAAATAATATTATTCTATATATTTTTTTAAATAAATAAAGTAATTAAAAAATATGTTTTAAGCAATAAAAAAAGTTCTTTAGTATAAAGTATATTATATATGTAATTTAATATCAAATTATATCTAATCTATTTAAAATACATTAATAAAGAAATAGGAAGAATTAAAAGATAATTATTAAAACAATTTATCTTAAGGATACGAGGTTATTAGTTTTTAAATATAAGAAAGTTATAATTTACCAAGAATAAAAGTTTATACAGGAAAACTAGAAGAAGAAGAGTTTGAAATAAAAGAAGAATAAAGAATATAATTAATAGATGACGAAAAAGAAGAAAAACATTAAAATTAATAAAAGTACTTTTATTATTTAACAACTAATAGTGACACATTAATGGGATTATCTATTAAATTTAATATATCGTAAAAATATATATTATTTTTATTATGATTAATTATAATACATATATATATATATATATAGAGAAGCTTAAATAAAAATGATAAATGAAATTTCAGATACTATATTTCCTGGAATGGTAATAATATTTTTTTAATAATATTTTCTTTAAAAATAATATTTATTAATAATTTTTTTCTTTATTTTAATATTAAAATTATTATTATAAAAATAAAAAAAAGAAATTAAAATTTCCAATAGAATTATCATAATAAGAAAAATAAAAAGAAAATATTCATTAAATTAATAATATATAAAAAAAATCATAATAATTTTCAATGTCTAATATATAAGAAAATTAAATATAAGAAACACATCGATGTATATTATTATTTTTAAAAAAAAAAACAAAATAATAAAATGTAGATTCCTTTTATTATTGCACATCACACGGTAATATTATGGGTTGCCTTTCAATTAATGAAAATGTCATAATGTTTGATCCATCGTTATCAAATGCAATAAATATGAAAAAGTTATAAAGTAATAATATATATATATATATATATATATATATATATATATATATATATATATATTTATATATATATAATAAAAAGAAAAAAGAGTTATTAAATTTTAAGCTTGTATAGATATTAAAGACATAAATGAAGCTATTTCTTTAATATTACCTTCCAGAAATGAGTCTAATATTGAAAATGCTAAAGATTATATATTATAGATATGTTTATCACATATAGGAAATAAGGATATATATAAGAAATATAAGAATAGATTAAAGGAATTAAAGAACTAAAAAAAATCAATTTCGACCATATTTTTTAGACTTTTTGAAACTGATTAAAATAATAAGGAAATAAGTAATGATGATAAGAAAGAATTATTAGAATATGTAGTAAAATAAATTAATTAGAATGTTTAAGCTTATGAAGTAAATTTTTTTTTTTTTTTTTTAAAAAAAAAAAAATTAAATTCTTTTTTTTAAGTAAAAAATTAATTAACAAAAAAAAGAGTAAGTTTAAAATGGATAAATTAAAGATTTAGAAGTTTAAAATAAGGGAGAAAGTGAATAAATTGATGATGATGAAGAAGAAAGTCTTACTATTTTACCTTTTTTTGATATTTTATATGAAAATTTGATCCCGAAAAAAAAAAGTTCAGCAGAAATAGAATTAGATAAATTGAGTTTTTATATAAAATAAAAATATTTTAAATAAAAAATTTAAAAGATGAATGGAAAAAATTCGAATTTACACCAAAATTAGCTGAAAAATCATAAATTTTAACAGATAATGAATAATTTTTATAAATTATATTTTATGTTCCTTCAATGTTTAAGTTTACAAATTGGAGAATGATATATTAAAACTTAAGACATGGGACAAGTTTCTAAACGTAAAATAATATAAATAATATAAAATAATATAATTAAATATAAATAAAAATAAATAAAATAAAATTTATATATATATAAATATATATTTATATTTATATTTATATATTTAAATATAAATATAAATATTTTTTTATTTTTTTAATTAATATATATTTTTTTTTATTTTTTTTTTATTTTATATTTTTTTATTAATATATTTTTTATATATTTATTAGTTTATACAGAAATGTTGAAGAAGAATCGCCATTTATATTAATTATTTAAAATTTTTATGATGAAATTTTTGGTGCATATGTATCTGATGCACTTCATTGTGAAACTAGTTTTTATGGAACTGGTGAATGTTTTTTATTTAAATTAGATAAAGATATTAAAGTTTTCAATTCTACTGGTAAAAATGAGAGTTATATTTATTCAGATTTAGAAGGTTTTGCTATTGGATGTGGTGAATAATATGGTCTTTATGTTAACAAAGATCTTTATAAAGGTTAAAGTCATAAATGTGATACTTTTGATAATGATATTCTATGTACTGTTGGTAATTATAATGATTTTAAAATTAAGAAAATTGAGGTTTATTTTTCTTTTTCTTTTATTTTAAATTAATTATAATTTTATATTATTAGATTTGGGGATTAGATATGTGATTTTTTATAATAGATTTTTATATATAAATATAGATAATTTTAATATTAAATATTTTATTTTTTTATTAATGAAAAAAAACAAAAACAACAGATAAATAATTTTAATTTTTTTTTTTTTTTTAAATAATGTAAGTAAATTTTTGTTTTTTTTTTTTTCTTTAATAAAAATAATTTTTGTCTTTTATTAAAAAATATAATAAAATGTACACTGAAAGTCAATATATTGAATAAGAAAAATAAAAAACTGAAAAATTAAACAATTTTTTCTTATTATAATAAGGTTTAAGAAATAAACATTAAGTATTTAAATTTTTAGATAATAAATTTTAATCAAATTAATATAAATTTTCATAATCATGTCCTAAGTTTTAGTAATAATCTAACAGAAAATTATTTTTTACAGAACCTTAATTGTAAGAAAAACAAAATAAATAAATAATCTAAAAAACATAATCTTCATTTTATTAAAAGAAAATAAATACAGCATCAACTAAATATTGTACAATAAATCATTCAATAAGTGAAAAATAAGAATAAAATTATTAATAAATAAAACAAAGTGAATAAAATATAGAAAAAAATAAAGATAAAAAGATAATTAAATCTATTCCTAAAAAAAATACACATATAGAGATGGGAAAATAAGTTAAATTTAAAGACTATTTAAGGATTTTATAAACGAATTAAGAAAATCCATTAGAAAATCATTTTTAACATATAAATAAATAAAATTATATAATAAAAAAGAGATATAGTTAAAATGCATAAAATCAATTATTAAATAATATAAATTAAAGCGCAAACTAATCGAAAATAAACATTTCATTAAATTCAAAAAATATGAGTTCTTAAGTTTAATCGAAAAGTAATTTAAATACAAAATCTTTAATTAGTTATATAAGCTTAAATTCTTCGAAATAATTAATTAAATTTAAGCAATAATAATATAGTAATACTTATATAGAAAAGAAAATATCTGCAAACAAAAGAATCTCTGTATTTGCTCAATAATAATATAATTATTAAATTTAACCTTTATGTAACCTAAATATAGAGGAATAAAGTAAACTGAATAATATTTGTTCGTTTTTTTCAGATTTTGCCAATAATTTGAAATAATTAGAAAAGTAATATATATACATATATATATATATATATATATATATATATATAAATTTATATTTCTATAATATATTAGTTTAAAATAATCTAAGAAACGAGCCGTTTAAGTACTTTAACGTGTAAATGGATGGCAAGAATTTATGAATACTATTTTACTTTGCGAAGGTGGAAACGAAATTAAGAAAGAATATGATTTCTAGATTAGCTTTTTTGAGGAAGTTTTAAAGTAATATATGTAAAATTAATAATTATAATAGGTTAATAATAATAATTAGAAAAGAATATAAATAAGTTATATGGGAAATAAAATTATTGTATGTTTAGATTTGCTATGGGATAATTATATAAAGTTTTAATATTTAAATAAAAATTTATTAGATTTTATTGTAACAAAAGAAAACGATTTTTTTAATGAATAAAAATCAAAAATTTTGGATGAAATTGTTCAAATTAATAAAATTTAAACTAATTAAATGAATAAAAATAATTATAGTAATAAACATTAGTCAATTTTAAATTAAATACCGTAAAATATATAACATATTTTAGATAGAAAAAAATATTTAAAATAAGAAATGGCTTTAGAAAAATTAAATAAAATGGAACATTAATATGGAAATTTTCCATATATTCTAACTTTTGATAGAATTAAAAATTAAAATATTACAAATTAAAATTAAATAATTAAAAATTACGAAATATATATTTGAAATTACTTAATATATATATATATATATATATATATATATATATATTTATATATATATATATATATTTTATATAGAAATCTATATTAGATATTTATTATTTTTATTTATTTTTAAAAAATGAATAAAATAAAAAAAAATTAAAATTTTTGTTTTTAACATTTATAAGAAAAAAAAAAAAAAAAAAAATTATATAAAAATATATTTTTATTTTGTATATATATTTATAACATAAAAAAGTAAGTAATTAATAAAGATAATAAAAAAAAAATGAATTTTTAATTTCAATAAGAAAACGAAGACGAAAACGAATGGGAAGAAGAAGGTGAAGAAGATGAAGAAGAAGAAGATTGTAAATATATTTTTTTTTTTTTTAAAATAAAAAAAAAAAAAAGATAAAGAAGATAATGAAAAAAAAAATGCAAATAATATAAAAGACAATGATACACAAAAACTTTATGATATTTTAGGAGTTGATAAAAAAGCAGATATTAATGAAATAAGAAAATCATTTAAAAAAGCTTGTATTAAAGGTGAATATAGACATCCTGATAAAGGTGGAGATCCAGAAAAAGTATTAATATAATTAAATATATAATTAAAAAAAAAATAAAAAAAAAAAAAAATAAAGTTCAAATTATTAAATCAAGCTTATGAAATATTATAAGATGCTGAAAAAAGAGATATATATGATAAATATGGTTTAGATGGATTAAAATAAGGAGGTGGAGCAGGAGGAAATGATCCTTTTGATATTTTTAAGTAGTTTTTTGGAGGTGGAGATGATTAGAGAAGTTAAGGATAGAGAAAAGCTAAACCAAAATAAATAAGTGTAGAAGTATCTTTATAAGATGTATATAAAGGTAAAGTCTTAAAAACAAAATTTAAAAGAAAAAGACCTTGTGAAAAATGCGAAGGAAAAGGAGGTGCAAATGCAAAAGTAAATTAAATTAACATAAACTAAATATATAAATATATAAATATATAAATATATATAATATATATATATTTTTTTTATTAATATATATTTTCTTTATATTTTATAATTAGGTTTGTACTATTTGCAAAGGATAGCGATATGTTATTAAAATGGTAAAATTAGGTCCTAATACTTATTCATAAAGTTAATCTGTATGCGATACTTGTTAAGGAAAAGGAGACATTATAAAAGATGAAGATATTTGCTAATGTTGTAAAGGATTAAAAATAGTTGAAAATGAAAGAGAGATTGAAGTTCCTATAGAACCAGGTGTTCCTGATTAATATAATTGTTTATTTACTGGAGAGGCAGATGAAGGAGTATTTTTTATTTTATTTTTAATTTAATATTATTCATTATATAGCCTGGAATTATGGCTGGTGATTTATATGTTAAAATTATTATAAAAAAACATAATGTATTTGAAAGAATAGGTGCTGATTTATATATAGATTAAGAAATTAGTCTTTTAGAAGCTTTAGGTAATGTTTATTTTGAAGTTAAACATTTAGATGATAGTATACTTAAGGTGGCTAGTCGAGATTATATTCATAATGGAAAAATAATGAGTATAAAAAAGAAAGGAATGCCATTTTATAAGGATAAATTTGATTATGGAAATCTTTATATTAGATTTAAAGTTATTTTCCCGAAAGAATTAAGTCCTTAATTGATGAATTCTCTTAAATAAATTTTACCCGGAAAATAATAAAATTTAATTAATAAAAATAAACAGTTTGAATATATGTAAGATTTCCATGAATGTGATATGAATTAAAATCCTAAAGGGGGATGTATATATAATATATATATAATATATATATATATATAATATATATAATATATATTATATATATTTATATATTATATATATTATATAATTATATTAAATGTTTTATATATTTATATATATTTTTGTTTTTCAGAACATAAAAATGCAGAAGATGATGATTATGAAGATGCTCAAGATGCTCATTAAACTTAACATGTTTAATGTGGATAATAATGATTTTTTGTTATTATTTAATATTTTTATTTATTATTTTAAAGATTAATTTGTTATAAATATTTTGCCGATTAAAAAAAAATTAAATAAAATTTTGTTTTATTAACTATTATATATTAAAAAATTAAATAATATATGTATATATAATTTTTTTTGTTTAAATATAAAAAAATATCTATTTATATATCATTAAAATATATATATAAATTTTTTTTTTATATTAAATATTTATAATATAAATTAACTAAAATTTATATAAAAAAGTTATTATTTAAATCATATATATATATAAATATAAAATAATTAAATATATATATATATATATAATATATTTAATATTTTTAAATTTAATACATTTTTTATATCTTTACAATATATAATTATTATATTTTTTTTCTTTAAATTAATATAAGCTTTGATATTAATTTAATAATTTAAAGTTATATTATTTACTTTATTTAGGGTTTTGTAAAAGTATAAAGTATTAATTAGCTTTTATATAAATAAAAAGTATAAAATATGTTTTATATAATATTTATAACTGCTTATATTTATTTTTTATATTAAATACATATACATATTTAATAAAAAATTAATTAAATATTATTATTTTTTAGTTTTTCATAAAATAAATTTAAATTCAAATGAAAAATATAAAAAATCATATTTTGAAATAAAAGATATATATTTTTATTAATATAAATATAAATATTGAAAAATGACTATTTGTTTACCAAATGTGTTTACCTATTTTTATATATTTTCTTTTAAATAAAATAAAAAATATAACTTTCTTTTTAAATAAAATTCATTAAAAAGATTTACATTACATATAATATGAGAGTAATTATTATAATTATATTAAAAATATAAAAAAAATTGTTTATTCTATCCAGTATTTAAAGAAATTTTAATGAATATATATAATATATCTACAATTAAAATAAAAATCTATCTAAAAACTAACTAAATGAATACTATAATTACAAATATTTAATTAAAAAAATATAATTAATAATATGATTCAAAAAAGTACAGTTTATAACTTTTTTAAATATTCAAGAAATAATTATTTAAGAATTTATAAATAAAAAATAATTTATATTTTTAAAAAAATAGAATTTTTATTTTTTTTAAAAAAATAAAATAAAAAAAAAAATATTTTAAAAAAATAAAAAATAAAATAAAATATATATATATAAATCTAACTTATAAAAAATAATATATATATATTTTTTAATTTTTATTCAAATTATATATATAAATTTAAAAAAAAAACATTTAATTATATATAAAAAAATGTACTAATAATAATAATAAATAACTACTTCTTAATTAAATGATAGTATACATTAAACATATGAATTTATAAAATAATTTATATTATATTTTTTTATACAAAAAAATAAAAATATAGGAGCATATCAAGATTATAGATAAAGAGATTAAGTATATGTAAATGAAAGAAGATATTAACCAGACTAAATAATATAGTAACCTAAAAAATAAAAAAAAAAAAGCAAAAATTCTAATAAATATAAAAAAAGATAATCAAGATAAATACCTAATTATAATTATTCACAAGCTTAATCTTAAAAGTCTTTATAATAAATAAATAGTCCTTAACTAGAATATAGACCTTATGAATAAACAACAAATACTCTTCGAGGAGAATCTCATGTTTATGAATAATATCCATCAGAATAATAATATTAATTATATAAATAATCTCAACCTTTATAATATAGACAATAGTAAATGTACAATAGGCCAGCAAGTTAAGTATATAATAGACCTTCAGAATAAATATATAATAGGAAATCAGAATATGAATATAATAAACCTATAGAATAGATATATAATAGGCCATAAGAATTATTATATAATAGACAATAAGAATAAATATATAATAGAACAACAGGATATATACAAAACAGACCTACTCAGTAAATGTATTATAGAATTCCATAATAAGTAGTTAATAGACCAGAATAAGAACAAATTAAATCTCCTAAAATAATATATAATAGACCTTAAGAATAAATTATAAAAAGACACAATAGTAGATATTTAGAAGAAGAATAATCAAAACATTATAGATAATAATAAAGATAAGAACATAGAATGTTTTCTCCATAAAATCATCCAGGAATGTAAAATATGAGATATTCTTAGATATAATAAATACCTTAAATGAATGAAGGATAAAGAATAAATATAGGACATGAAGTATAAAAAGAAAATATATAACCGCAAGCAATTAATTATTTAAAACCTTATTATGTAAATAATAATAATTCAAAATATAGTGAATATTAAGGTAATAAAAAATTAATTAATATATATTTATGAATTATATAAATGTATATATATATATATTTTGTTTTTTCTCTTTTTTTTTCTTTTTTTTTTTTTTTCGGTTAAAGATAATTATTAACCTTAACGTATCAAATATTAAGATAATTATAGTTTTCATAGTAGAGTTCCATTGTAAAGTAAATAATAGGAATATAATTCAATAAGTAATTTTGAATAAAACAAAAGACATTTTAATAAATATAAAAATTATGGATAAGATGTTGATAAATATATGTTAAATTATGATTATTAATAGACTAATAGTATGAGAAAATACATGCATGAGTAAGAAGATGCAAATCCTTATGATATTAGATTTAAATATTAATAAGCATAAAGTAATTTTTATAATGAAAATAGTATTAATGATAAGTCTTATTATAATGGACCTATTTATATATAGAATATTAGATGTTAAGAGTATTATTAATAATATATATATATATATATATATTATTTATTTATTTATCTTTTTAGATAATAATAACATTTAGCCTCTTAGCCTATTTATAAAAATGAATCTCGTACTGTTAATTGATTTTATTTTTAATAAAATATTATATGTATGATAATTTATCATTTTTTTTTTAATATTAAAATATAACATTTATTATTTAATTATATAATAAAGAAATTATGTTTTTTAATATTTTTTTTTAAAAATAAATATATATATATATATATATATATATATATATATATATATATATATATTAAATATATAATATTTAAGTTTTTAAATATTTTTTATTTACTTCATTTATATTTATTTATAATGGGTTAAGAATTTGGATGTTGTATTAATCGAAAAGCTTATAAAATAAAGAATAATAATGGATAAAAAAGCAATTAGATTAATACATATATAATAAATTCCAATTTTAATTAATCAAATAGTTTATTTTAATATATTGATTAATAATAAACTAAAAGCTAGTAAAAATTTTAGATTACTTATGATTTAAAATATCCTGTTTTGGATATAAATTCTAGTATTTTATCAGAATTAAATTAATCTTTTTTTGTTAATGGGGAATATATGAATGTAAAGAATAATTCAGATTAAAATTGTAATCAGATATTTATATAAAATAACAATCATAATTAAGAAATAGCACCAAATTAAAATAACTTGTTTAAGTTTATTAATAATAACAATATAATATAGTTTTTAAATTAATATAAATGTTTAATTAATGTAAATTAAAAATAATATAAAGGTTTTTTATTTTTTTATTTAAAATAAAAAAAAAGTAAGGATTTTTACCTAATTTTATATGCCCAAATCCTTTTGTAAAGGAAGAGTGTATAATTTTATATTAAAAATAAGATTAAAAATTGTAAAATTTAGAAATCGAGTTTATTAGGAAGTCCTTTTTTTTAGAAAAAAATGGTTATTTATTAAGTTATGATTAAATATATAGTTTCTTTAAAAAGTAAATTATTATTATTATTTTATAAAAAGCATACTTTTAATAATCAAAGAAAGAAATTTTTAATAGAATTGGTATTATATAGGATATTGTTAAGAAAATTACAATTAAATTTCTATTTTTTATTACGAGATTAAAAATTTAGCTTTAAATTAAGCTTTTTTTCGAGTATATGATTTCGAAAGTATTTTTTTTTTTTATTATTAATAAAATAAACACGCCAACCTTCCCCCCCCCCCAAAAAAAAATAAAAATAGCTTTAAATAATATAAATATATCTAATATTTAAAAAAGTACTAATAATTTTTCAATTGAAGATAAAAATTTTAAAGGATGTATTATTCTCTTTGATGAAAATGAATTAAATGACGATTGGAATTTTTTTATTTTTGAAAAAGGAAATTCATGCCTTTATGGTTCTTAGTTTTTTGTTTATTAATTTGATTTTGATATTTAATAAATTGATAGTAATGAATTTAGTATAAGAATAGAACGTTTTTGTCTTACATAAGTATTTTAATGTTTATATATTTTTAAATTAATAAATATTCTATATACAAAGGAATTATATTTATGTGGAATTATATCAGATTTTAGAAAAAAATGTTTATATTTATTATTTTAGAAATAATTTTAAATGTGATATTTTTTTTTATTTTATTTTTAATAAAAATAAATATGAAACTAAAATTATATAAAAATATATATATATATGTAAATATATATATATATATATATATATATATATATAAAATATATCATTTTATAATATTTTTTATAATAAAAATTATTTGTAAAATATAAAAATATATATATTCCACTCCCTTATATTATAATAATGTTTAGTTTTTTAATGTAAAAATAAATTATAATAAAAAATAAAGCGAATTTTTTATTAGTTTAAAAATTTTATTTTTTATAAATTAAATATTTTTATATTTAATCTTTAAATTTTTCATTATATAAAAACTATGTGTATGCTTTTTTTATATATAAAATAAAAATAATTTAATTTATAATAAAATTATTGAAAAAAAATAATTTAGTTGTATTTTAAATTATATGAGTATACATACGCTTATAAGTCTCATTAAAACTTTTAATCGGATATATATTTCAAAATATACGATAATAATGGTATGATTTTACTTATGAATTATAATATAAAAAACTTTTTTTTATATATTATATTATACGATGTTTATAAATATTTATAGTAAAACTATATATTATATGGGTGTTAATAAAATATAAAAATAAATAACAAATATTTAATAATTATATATATTTATAAATTAAAAAAAAGAATAATTAATTAAAAAATAAATACTTTTTTATATTGAATATAAATTTTTTAAGATATAATGATATCGTCTATGTTAAATATTTTGTATAAAACACAAACAAATTTTTAAAAATATAAGAATAAAATTATTTTATATCGTAAAATATTTTATTTATTAATAATAAAATAAAAAAGATATATATTTTTATTTCAAATAATTTGAAAAATAAAAGATAAATTTATTTTATAAAAAAAGAAATTAAGAAAATATAAATAAAATTAAATAGAAAAAAAAAAAAAAATGAAAAAAGAATTAAGTTGAAAATAAACATATTGAAATAAAAATATATAAAATACATAAAAGAATTATATATAAATATAATATATATATATAATTATAATTATATAAAAAAATATATTTATTTATAATATATTTAAATATATTTTTTTTATTTTCATATATATATCTATTTAATAATAAATAATTTTTTTATTAAATATAACACTCTTTTAATTTATTTAATAAATTTAATAAAAATATATAATTTTAATCTTAAATAATTAAAAACATATAATTTAAGTTATTATAAAGAATAATAGGAATATCTCATTTTTATTAAAATACATATCTTTTTTAAAAAGCTATTTTATTGATCAATATTTCCATTGATTTATTTTTTTACAATAGCACTTATTATTTAAGGAATATCAATTTTAAAAACAGAAACCCATTCATAATTTTTTAAAAGCACATAAATCTGATATATTTTTCAAACATTAAATATATCTATTTTATCTCTGAAATTACAATTTATTTTAATTTTATTGCCTATATTTTTTTTATATCCAATATTCATAGCATTTACTTTTAATTTATTTGATTTGTTCATAGCCTTAAGCTTTTAAAGAACCTTTAATACATCCCAAATCATCAATACCATATTTTTACTTAGCTTGTTGATGCTTCATATTTATCCATGATATGTTCACAGACTACTCCTTTTCCATAGAATGTTTTTTTTCATAGAGGATTTTATTTCAGCATAGAAGTCTATGTCTCTTAAAATATTAGCTAGGGCTCTCCATTAAGAGTTAGCCATTTAGGTATATCAGTATCCATATAACTCAAAATATGAGTAATTTCATGGATAACTACTTCCATTAAATCTTCAAACTATATAAGATCGTTAAATTCTTAACTTGCTAATAAACCTAAGTTTAAATATTAACTTCACCAAGAGTAGGTCCTTAATCATTCAAAAATTAACAGTAACTAGATATAGCTAAATAATCATCAAATTCTTTTTTTTTGTTTGTGTATTATACACATATGTGTAAATCAGAGCTATTTACCAAAATTATGTCCTTTTTAAGGAATAAGTACTTCCTTACTTTTGGAAGGTATCTTTATTTTATTCGGATTTTGAAATTATTTTAATAAACGAGAAAATAGTAAATTCATAATTTTATAGTTTTTTCAATGTTATCAGTTAATTTTTTATTTTAATCATTAGATGTTAGTTTTTAGAAATAAGGCATATCATAGCTATATGGTAATTACAATATTACGGGATTATTTATATTGTATATTACAGATATCAAAATATTATACATCAGGAGGGATTAAATTGTATTTAAATACTTTTTTTTTAGTAGTAAAATTGTTTAAAGCATTTTTAGACAAAAAATATGCGTTATTATTAATAGGGTGATTATAGTTTTTTTAGTTATATATTTTTTATTTTTAAAAATATATTTATTATATGTTTTGATAATAATTTTTTTATTTATTAAATAAATATTAATATTTTAAATAAATGTATTTTAATAATCAATGATTTTACAACCATTATAATATAATTTAAACTATAGATTTATTATTTAATTTTAAATACATTAAATAAATATTAATCATATAAATACTATAAGATAAAATTACCATTAAATTAATTTTAATATAGTATATATTATAAATTTATTATTTAATTAAAAAATAATATAGAAATAATAATCAAATAAAAAGTTATATAATTAATAATAAGTAATTTAATAATAATTATTTTAAAATTGATATAAATATAAAAAATTAAATACAGATATACAAGAACAAAGTTTTAAATTCGAATTATTTTTTATATTCAAAAAATATAAAGTTTTTATTATAAAAACAAATATGAAGATATTTTATTTATTACAATTTTAAAAAAGAAAAATATATTTTATATTATAAATATATAAATTAATATTAGAAATATTAAAAAAATTAACAAATAGAATGTACAAATTAAAATATAAAAATTATATATTCTTTATTAAATATAAATTTGTAAAAAATAATATTTTAACTGATTATATTATATATGAATCAAAATAAAATAATGCTTATTATAGATTATTATAAGTGTTTAAAAAAAAAATCAAAATTAAAGAGATAAATTAAAACAAGAAATGTTTTATAAAAATACTATAATAAAAATTAAAATTAAATAAACATTTATGTTTATTATTTATATAATTTACACTATACATTTTTATGTAAAATTTTTAAATAATTAAAAAAAATATTTTATTGTTTATTTTTAATTAACTAAATGAAAAATTTGATTACATAAATATAAAATAAAAATATATATTAAAATATAAAAATAAATGTATTTAAAATTAAAAAAACAAAAAAATCTTAAAAAACTAAGAAAAAAAAAAATATAATTACAAAAATAAAATTAAAAATAAATAAAAAAAGTTATCAAAAAAAGAGATATAAAAAATTATATAAAAACTATAATAAGAAACTTAAATAATATTTTAAAAAAATATAAAAAACAAATTTATCATTATATTTATATATATTTGTATTTATATTTTTATTTATATATATATTTTATATTAGATTATATTATATTAAACATTTTTAAAATTAATTAGATACATATTAATTTATCTAAAATAAATATATGATAATTTTTTTTTATATTTTAATATTTTTTTTGACTTTTTATATAATTAATTTTTTTAAATTTTTTTAATTAAAAATAAAATTGATTTTTTTTAATATAAAAATATACCATCTTTATATAATACAAAAACTTTAATTAAATAATATATTACAAATCATTAAATAAAATATTAATTATTTATATTAAAAATTAGATATAAAATAAATAAAAAAAATAACATAAACATACTTATTACAATTTTATTAGTGTTAAAATAAGTATAAAATAATATACATAAAAATCTCAAGAATATATGAAAAAACTTATATTAACCTTTCTATTAATAAATTTTATTTTCGGTCTTAAAGTCCTTAAACACAAATGTAGACACGATAAAATAAAACAAACATAGAAATACGACTCACTTCCTCCTGTGGAATCCATAGATTTCCGTAATTTACAAAATAAAAAACCCCGTGATATGTTAATAACCTACGATATGTCTTTTTTCAAAAAATTACCTAATAATGATTATAATTAAAAGTTAATTGCTACTATCGAGAAAGCTTTATAATTAGCAACTGATTATTTTTCTCGTTTAATTAAAATATATCCAAAATCTCAACAAAATATGAGATATATATAAAATTAATCTAAATGTGGCGAAGTAATTATTACATAAGTAGACAGAATCTAGGGAAAGAACTCTGATTTACATCTATATGTATCATATTCAGAAGTAGTAGATGATGATTATTTAGCCTAAGCTATTTGGTGTTAATTCTTGTAAGGTTTAGGACCTACTCATGGTGAAGTTAATTTCAATTTAGCATAATTAAAAAGTTAAAATATTAGCGATGCTATCTAATTTGAAGATTTAATGGAAATAGTTATCCATGAAATTACTCATGTTTTGGGTTTTATGGATACTGATATACCTAAATGGGTAACTTCTGATGGAAAACCCCATGTATAACCTACAATCAAAGCAACTATAAGGGGAGTTGAAAATTTACTAATCAAAACTCCTAACGTGTTGAATTTTGCTCGAAAATATTTCGGATGTCCTACCTTACTTGGTATGCCTCTTCACAATTAAGATGGGATAGGAACTGCTAATTGTCATTGGAAAAGCTCAGATATACAAAATGAATACATGAATCCATCAACATCACCTACTTAAGCTTATTTTAGTGGTTTTACAGCAAATCTTTTAAGAGACACAGGTTTCTATGCTGAAATCAACACCTCTATGGAAGAATAAACATTCTATGGAAAAGGAGTAGGCTGTAATCATATCATGGGTTAATGTAATTCATCAACAAGAGAATATTGTAATCCTTAAACTGATGATGGATTATGTGATTATTACCACCATGGATCTTCTAAATGCCATAATGATTCTGGTTGTAATATTTTAGTTACCTACACAAATACAAAATGCTGGAATGTTTAAAGTAATTAGAACACATAAGAAGCTAGGTAAAAATATGGAGTAAAATATGGTATTGATTCGAGATGTTTTAACGGGTCTTTAAAAACTTAAAACTATGAACCAAACAATTAAATTATAGGCGAATGCTATAAATATGAATGTAAATCAAATAAATAATAAGTAGATATTTGGGTAGGATAAGATAAATAAACTTGTTAGAAAAATTCATAAAAATTGTAATATAAGGGATATAGTGGACATATTTAATGTCCGAAAAACATATAAGATTTTTGTAATTTTAAAAAATTTTGTCCGGGTTTCTGTAACGGAAATGGATATTGCTTAAAAGATAAATGTTACTGTGCTAAAGGATTTTCTGGTAATGATTGCTCTATTAAAAAAGCATCTTGAAATAGATTAGATTTTACTATAAAATTTGGAAAAAAAAATTATCTTTTTTATTATATGTTTATAAATTTTTAAGTAGAGGATAAAGAATTATTATTTAAAAAAAAAAATTTATAGATTAATAAAATGATTTTTTTTAAATAGATAAGTTAAAAAAAAAAATTTATTAAAATACTAAAAATTATATATAAATAGAAATTAGTCTAATTTAAAAATACAAAAAAAAAATATATTTGTATATTTATTTTAATAAATAATAAAATATTATTTTAAATTATAATAATTAATAAGAAGAATAATTAATATTATAATAAAAAATATATGAAAAAATAATCGGAAAGTAAAAAATAAAAAATATGAATTATAAATAATAAATATATATATATATATATAGATATATAAATAAAAATATAATTATATATATATATATATATATATATATATTAATTTATATTTATATATACATATATTATATATATATATATAAGATGTTATATTAATAATGATTTATAAAACTTTAGTAAAAAAATTATCTAATTTAATTTAACATGAAAATTAATTTGTAAAATACATAAATAAATTATGATATAATATTAATAATAAAAAAATAAATATTATTTATTTATATATTGTTTTAAATAAAATTAATTATATTAAAAAAATATATGATAAATATTTAAATAAAATGAAATAAATATTGAAAAAGTTATGAAAGATTAATAAGAATATTATAATTTTTAATAATAAATAAATATAATATAATAATATAAATATATAAAAAAAGTATTATATTAATTATATAAATAAATATATAAATATATTAGTTTTTAAATATTTATATTTTTTTATTATATATATTAATATATATATATATTTAATATTTTTTTTAATTTTTTTTTTTTACTTTTATCTTTTAATTTTTTTATTTTTTATTTTTTTATTTTTTATTTTTTATTATTTATAAAAAAATATATATAATTATTTTTAATTTTAATATAATATTTTTTCATATTTAATTCCAATGAATTTTTTTTCTTCACATCTTTCGAACTAACATTAAATGCGTTAATTGTTTTCTACAGTTAATACTTTAATTATATGAAAAAAACTATATATATTATATATATAAATAACTTTTAATCATCTTCATTATCTTTATCTTTTTTATAATTTTTTTTTTTTTTTTTTTTTTTTTTATGTTTTTACCGTTATCTTCTTCATTTATTAAAAATGTTTGTATATTAATATTTTATATTAATAAAGCATGATTTATTGATATTTATTTTTATAAATTTGATATTTTCATACTTTTTATTTAAATGTTATATTATATTATTTTATTTTTTTTTAAAAAAAATATTGTACTCTTATTAATATTTGTAATTATTTAATTATGAAAACGAAAATTTGTTCATTATTATAACAGTCTTTTTTTAAAAACTAGTACCTATTTTACTTATTTTTTTAAAAAAAAATTAAATATGTTAAAGAATATTTTTATATTGAAAATATAAATTATTACAATGATGTTTAAAAGAATTTTCTATGTGACATTTTTTTTTTAATATATAAAAAAATACTAAATTTTATTTATATCTTTTTATTTTACATGTATATAATATATAAATAAATATAATTATATTTAAAATAAATAAATATTATAAATAAAATATAAAAATAAAAATAAAAAAATTAATAAAATAAAAATCTATATATATATTCAATTTATTAATTAAAACTAATCCTATTATTTAAATTATTTCAGAATTATCTTTTATTTAAGTGAAGTTCTTTATAATAATTAGTTTAATTTATTCATCTATTATATTGTTAAAAAAAATATATGTATTATAAATAATATATATATATATATATATATATATATATATATTATTTTTTTATTTATATTACAGATTCTTTAATAGAAACCAACATATTAATTTTTTCTTCTTCCAAATCCTATTAATCTTTAATTTTCTTTGTCCTTTTTTTAGGTATCCAACTGATATCATATTTTTCAATTTTTGACCAAATATAACTTTCATCTCCATTATATTCTGTTACTTATTTGAATTTTAAATATGCCTTATAAAAAATATAATTCCACATTTTATGTTCTACCTAAAATAATATATATATAATTTTATATATTCATATATATTAATTTATATATCTATAAATATATACCTTTATATGATAAAAAAATCCTCCTTAATCACCTCCTTTATCTAATGTTTATCTATCTAATCCACAAATAAAGCAGAATTTATTTTCATCGTAATTTTTTTCATCTAGTTTATCTTTTAGTTCTTTAAACTTATCAATAATAATACCTCCAACCATATTAATTACAATTAAAACTAAAATAATATTCAACATATTATCAAATGCAAATCTAGCGAAATATTTATCTTTATAATTTTAATTTACTCCTATATATTCATCATTTACTAAATTTAAACTACTTTTTTCTTTTAAAAATTTTCCCACAGCCCCAGTTTCTTTAAATGTATAATCAAAAGTCTTAAAATAACACTTCCAAAAACTCTCACAATCCCCTTCAGGATATTAATCATAGAAATAAATGTAAGATACGATAGTAAAATAGTACTCTAAGATTACAAAGAGTAAAAAAGATAATCCTAGTTCTATTTTTGGCTCATATATGGCCTTTACTACATTCGAAAGGATGTCAAAACGTAAAAAATCGAACAGAAGACCTCCAAAAAGGAAAGGGTGATAAGTTAAACCTAATAGAGCGAAGATTAATTATGTAAAGTAGTATATAATATCGAAATCTTAAAGTAATAAATAAATTGAATAGAAAATTTTGATGAGAAAATTAAAGAAATTTTTTATAAAGAAAATAAATTTAGTTTTTTTTTTTTTTAGTTTTAACAAAAAAAAGCTGCACCAAATATTCCCAATTATTAAAGGAGCCCTTTTTAAAAGGAAAAAACTAACAACTATACAAACTAGAAAAAGATTAAAAATGCCAATCATAAATATGAATTTTTCAACATCATCATATTCTTTAATATATAGGAATCTTGGGTCTTATAAACGGGAATTATTTAATGCATTACTATATTCAGGGGAATCTTTGGACACATTTGGGGGTATTATTAGAAAATATTAAGAGTATGAGGTCAATATGATTAAGTTTAGGACGATTGCGAATAAAAAATTCATGTTTTCAAGTAGTTTATGATTGTTTACTATAAAACCTATGAGGTAATAACGATTTACTAGCCTCCGGATGTTTTCTTCGTGAGTCATTATGAGGATTATGGAGTCTGATTAGTCCATTAAATATGATAGTTTAGCTTTAGAGGATGATCTATTAACTTTATTATTAAAATGGTCTTTTACTTCATCAGATAGAGTGAAACATAAGGGTAGTTTAGGGAAAAAAATAGTCTGTAATTCCCCATCGCGAATGATTTCGATTTGGCATGTTTTTTAATGGAAAAAAGATAGAGCTTCATGTAATTCTTTTTTTTTTTCTTTTTCCTTTTTAATTTCTTCTTCTTCTTATTGTTTTTTTTGTTTTAAATTGCTATTAATTTCCTATATATAAAAATTATAAATTTAAATAAAAGATAATATATATATATGTATATCATTATATATAATATATGTGTATTTTCTTCATATATATATGTATTTCACCTGTAATGCGTTCATTCCCACAGATAATAAGCCTTTCCCTATTTTGCCTATATTTCCAAAAATGTTATTTTTTTGAAAATAAGCATCAAAACCATCATCTTCTTCTTATTTAAATTCGTTTAAAATAGAATTCATGTCATCATCATCTTATTATTCGATTTCTTCAAAAACATTATTTGATATATATAATTTTATCAAAATATAAATAAAAAATCCATTTTCAATTATAAATTGGTATTTTTCACTATTTTATTCGTCTTTGAAATCTATTTCATCTTCATAATTATTAAATAAGTCTTTATTATAGTCATTATTGGAGTATTTTTTCCATAATATATATATTTTTGTAAGGTTAGATGTTAATATTTACAATGGAATGTTCCTCATTATATTTCCTATGAAGTTACTTTTCTAGTCTTGGAATTCTAGTAAGGAATTAATTGTTATTAGGCATTTATATTTCAGTCTAGCTACTTAACCTACGTGTATTTTCTGGTTTTCGTCATATAATCTGGAATCTTCACCTAATACTTAAACTGCATATTCGAGAAATTTAGTCTAGGCAATGCAGTTTTAGTTCTCTTTACAAGGACCTTATACAAACTCAGTTAAAGTGTCGAAACATTACTCTATTTAAGTGTATGTTTCGGGTGTTATTTAGTAAGATATTAGTAGTTTTATTGTTAGAGAAACTAAATCGTAAGAATATTTAGAGTTAGTTTATTTTCTGATGTAGTTTTATAAAAATAAATTATGGCCTTCGCAAAAAAGCTACAATAGACGTAGTATTTTTTAAATAATTTAAGATTTATGAGAACCATTTAAAATAGGCTTTTATATAGATTAAGAATAAAGAATCTAGTTTATTTTACTAAATAATTTCTCACTATTTGATGAGGATTAAAAATAATCAAAAATATTCTTCTATACAGATTTATTACCATTTTTAAGTAATAAATTTAAGAATTTTAATAAATAATTTCTAAAATATAAAATTATATGATATTAATAAAAATTAATAATTTAATAAAAAAATATATAAATAATATATATAATATATATATATATATATATATATATATATATTTATAATAATTTTTATTTTATTAATATATTAATTATATTTTTAATTACAAATAATATGAATCGTTTTCGTTTTCATCCCAAAATAGCTTTAAAACTATTTTAGTTGCATTTAATTTATCTAATTAATCTTATCTTTCTTATAATTTTTTTTATAAAAAAATATCCTTTTATTTTTCATCTTATAAATTTAGTATTTTTTTTTAATCTTATTCAATATTTTTTAATATATTTGATAGTGTAATTAGTATAAATACTACCGATTATTTTGGTACATTTTTTTATTACCAGAATTCAATAAATTGCAAGAATTTTTATAACAAATCATCTGATTGTAAAATAATGTCTTTTTAATTATTATTTTATTATTCAACTTATTTTTATTATTAATTTTTTTCATTTTAATTAATATTTTTATCTTATTCTTTGAACATTTTTTAAATATTTAAAATGGAAACAGAGAAATTATTTGATTCTTTTTTGAGTATTTTTTTTAAATATTTACTTCCTTTTAATTTATGGTTTTCTTTCAAGTTAATCTATTCTATTAAATCTAATTTTTATTAAACTGATTTTTAAACCAAATTTATTACACTATTCTCTAATTCACTATTTTAAGCGAAATAAAAACAAATCAAAAGACATTCCAAAAATGGTCGATTTAAAATTTCATCAAAAGTTCTTATATATGTATTTTTAGTTTAAAAGATTTATATTTTTTCACATTTTATTTATTTCCCGACTTACACTAAATTATAAGGTAGTATTTATTTTAAATATTATTCTATTTATTGTGATTATATCTATATTAGTATAATTAAATACATATATAAAAATAAACAATTATATATATAAATATATATATATATATATATATATATATATATATATATATATATATTTATTTATATACTTATATTATAAATTCTTTAAAATTTTAAACAAAAAAATTCTGTCTTAAATCTAATATAAATATAAGAAATTTCGAGATTTATATTTTGATAATATTTTCAATTAAAAATTCTTAATTTTCCTCTTTTATTTAGAAAGTTTTATTTGAGAATTTTTAAAGGACTTTTTTTAATCCTTAGAATTTTTTGAAAATCGGATCTGTAATTATTTCGTTTTCTATATTTATATTATTTATTATTTTTTTGTTATTATGTGTATTATTTTTTTATTATTTTTTTAATATTTTTCCCAAAAAAACAGTCTTTTTTCTCAATTTTTGGATTGTATTTAACTTCACGTAACTCTTTTTATTAAAAAACTCAGTATATTTCCTTACTATTTCAATTTTTTCTAACTCTTCGAAGTATTTTTCATCATATTCTAACATAAAAGTTATAAATAAGATTATTTTTTCAAGCTCTTTTAGTCTAAAAACTCCATCTGAGTCTTTAAAATATTCATTTTTTACTAAAATAATAAATAAGTTTATAGTTTCTAATAGAAATTAATTATAGAAATTTCTTTCCTTTTTTATTTAGTTTTTCTAAAATTCATTATATTAATTTTCAATATATTCAATTAAATAATTCTATAATTCTATTATTATTTAAAAATCTTTCTTATAATCTTCTTCTTATTAAAAAATCAAAATATCATCTTCTTGAGACTAATTACAAAGTTAATTATCTAGGCTTTTATTTATATTTGATGGGATTTTAAAAAAACTATTATGGCTTTTATTAAATGAAAAAAAAACTTGTTTTCCTATATATATATTCATTATAATACGCAAAAAAGCAGCCATTAAATCATAATCAGGATTATATTATGTTTATTTTATTATATTTAGTAAACATTGAAAGGGTAATAAATTTTTAAAGTATTATTAGGTACTTTTTGAACTGTTTTTACATAAATTTGCAAATAAATTTATTTAACATTTAAAATATTCAAATTAATATTAATATATCTAATATTAATATATTATTATATATATCAAAAATATATTATATATAATTATATTAATTATTAAACCTCATAATTTTAAAACTTATTTAAAGGAATTTCAATAATTTAATTGTATTCATCTAGTATTTTAATTTAAAGCATATCTTGTTATAAGTTTTAATCTATTTAAAAAATGCATTATTAATGTATTGATTAATTTTCAAAAATCTATAAAATATATTAAATATATATATATAATATATATTATATATATTATTTATAATATATTTAATTTTTTTATTTATATATATTTTATATATTTATTTTTTTAGTTTTTTAATACTTCTTTAAATATATATTCTTAATTTGATTTAATTGAAATGTTATTAATTAATGTACAATGACTTAAAAATTATAAAATTTCTGGCTTCGATAAAGGTTAAAATTTTTTAAATTTATTTATTATATCTTTTAATACTGTATAATTATTTTCTTCATTATTTTAAATTTCAGAAATTTTATTTTTTTCTATTATTTTATTTTTATTATTTTCATTTAATAATATTAATTAATTAAATTTTTCAACTATTTTTATATTTTAGCAAAACATATCTTTCATTGAATTTGTCACAAAATCGCCATATCCAATATGAGAAACGAAGATTTTTATAAATTAAACAGTATATTCCTGATTATTTAAGTTATTTTTACATACTGATTTTAATATATTATATATTTGAAGACATATTCCATATTTTTTTCCAAAAAATTCTTCTTATAGTTTTTATAAATCTTATATTATATTAAAAATATTTATTTATTTATAAATATATATTAAACTTGTTTAAAATTTGTAATTTGATTCATTAGCTTAATTTTATTATTTTTAATTATATAATTAAAGAATTTAACCTTAAACTTATTAAGTTTAAGCAAATTATTCAAATTCTTATTATAAAGGAAAAAATTTATAAAGAAGCCAGCAAAGCATACCTAAAATACACTAATCTTTTATAATCTTTAATATAATAATATATATATATATATTTATGTTTATTTAAATACTGTTTATCTAGTAATACTTGCTGTAGAATATTCTTAATGTATATCAATATAAGAACTAAGTTTATTATTTATAAAAAGATCCAATTAGTTTAAAGTATAATTAATTTAATCTAAGCAATTTCTAAAAATATTTTTTTATTTCCATTATTAATAATCATCTTAAAATTTCTTTTTATATTATTTAAATATTTATATTTTTTTTTGTTATATATATTAATATATAAAATTATATCAAACCATTAAATTAAATGTTTATAATCCATTGAAAAAGACAGGAAGACTAAATAAAAGAAAATTACTGTCCCATAGCTCTTCGAAATTTGCTTTTCTTATTTTAAAAGTATTTATTTTTGTAACTATTATTTTTAATATTATATAAAAAAATAATTATTATTTTTACTATTTTTTTCCATAATAGGAATTTAATAATTATTATTATTTTATTTGATTTATTCTTTTTTATTTTAAATATCATCATCTTCTTAAATATTAATATCTCTATATCCAATCCACAATCCAGAATTAACATTTAAGATTCGAAAATAACTATCTTTTGTTATAAACTTAATACTTTATTGATTCTCATTTTATTTTATAGGAAAAAACTTAAATTTATTTTAAGGTTCATCAATTATGGTTAGATCTAAATAAAATTAATCTTCCTATTATATTATTATAAAAATTATATACAAACATAAATATATATACATATATATATATATATATATATATAATATATTTATATAAAAAGTATATATATTTAATACTTTATTATTTCTCAAAGTTAAATATTATCCAGTAACAAAATGTTTTAATCTATAAGTATTTTCCCATGTAAGAATACCTCCTTGAAATATATGTTCAGCCTCAATTTACCATAGTGCATTTATTAGATAATTTTGTGCTTTATTTTTATTTATTTATTGATATCTTACTTAAAAGTTTTCATATAATTAATATTTTATTTTTTTTAATTAATCTTCTTCATATTAAAATTCTTATATTTATAATATATTTTATTCTGGGTTTATTTTTTAAAAATCAACTTAAATTTTATTAAAATTCGAATCATTAGATGTTTGTCTTTATAAACTTTACTAATAATAAAAAGGAAGATTTAAATCTAATTAATTTTAAGAAATTTGTTATTATTCATCATTATGATGACTTGAATTATAAGAAGACTATCTTAAAATATTATGAGATTTTTTAGAATCTAAATATGTTTTTTTTCTTAAACTATTAGTCTATTATTTAGAATTATCATTCTTACGAGATCTTTAAGAATCTGAAAGTTATTAATTTAAAATTAAACTTTAAAATGGATCAATTATTTAAGATGTTGAAAGGCAATACTTAAAATATATATATATATATATATATATATATATATATAAATATATATTTATATATATTTATTTATTTATTTTGTAATTATTTACATTACTTTCTGACAAGTTTAACCAAAGAACATTTCCTATATTTAAATATCTTGAATTTTCTACTTCATTTTATGAATATAAATTAACTCTATTATAGTATTTTTTATTATATATATATTTTTAATATTATAATTTTTACATCCATTTTCTTGGATTTTCAAGATTTGCGTAAATTTTTATACATGATTGTTCTTCTTATAAAAAAATTTCTTTGTCTTCTTAAATTTTTTAACCTTAAAAATTAGTATATAAATATCCTATACGATTATGTATTAATTATGTGCAACAAATATGAACTACATCTCTATTTGTGGCTATGTTTGCTCTTTATTTTTAAATAGTTAAACAAGGCATAAATTTAAATAATGATTTTTCATCTGGAAAATCAATTAATTAAAAACTTATTTTTATTGTATTAAAAAAATTAAAAAAAAAATACATATAATTTTCAGTTTAATCTTTAGTTAAAGAAAGAAATTTCATTGAAGCTAAATGTACTAAATGAAAAGAAGAAGAAGAAAATAATATTTGAGTTCCTTTTAATTTATTAAATGTAGCCATATTAGAATTTAAATCGCCATCTAAATTTTATATTAATTAACGAATGTTTTCTTTTCTTTTTTCTAAACCTTTATATTAAAGAAAATATATATATTTATATATAAATATATATATATATATAAATTTTATAATATATATTATATTTATATATATTTAAATATATACATATATATATATATAATTAACTTAATTATTTCCAATTTTCAGTTTCTAATACTTTCTAATAATTTAAACTATCTATTTACGGTATAATTTTAAATACACAATTATAAAAATTAACAGATTTATATCCTTAAATTTTCGAGAAGTTTTTTATAGTCAATTTAGATTATAAAAATCCATCCGATTATATATAATAATCTTAATAATCTGCTAAATTTAAACTTATACAACATCCGAATGTAATTTATATATTTTTTCCTTGATTTTCTACTTATTAATAATCAATAAATTCCATATATATAAATAAATAAATATTTATATTATTTTAAATTTAAAAAAATAAAAAATAAATAAAACTAAATATAAAAAAATTATTTCATAAAAAAGACTATTTATTTTATTATATATATAGTATATTATCTTAAAAATCAATATTTTCAAAAAACTCTATTAATTCTTTTATTTTTAATCCATTTTAAATACCCATAATAATTCCATAAATTATATTAAAAATACCTTTTTGACCTAAAATATGTATTTATTATATAAAATTATTTTTTTTATTTATATATATTTTCATTAAATTTCCTTTATTTTTACACTCAAGTATATTTTATTAAACTTCTTATTCTTTTTCATTTTTAATTAAAATTTATATTAATTCGGCTCCTTCTTAAATTTAAGAAATTAAAATTTCTATATTTTCATTTATTTTAATTAATTTTTTACAATTTACTTAATTTAAACAATTTAAAATATTCTCAAAATTCATGTTTTTTTTTTTAATATAAAATACAAAAAATTATATATATATTTTTTTTATTTTTTTATATATTATTTTTTTTATTTTTATTTTTTTCAATTAAAAAATTATCCAAAATCATATTCACAAAAGCACAAATTTCAACATTTTTAATAAAACTTTCTCGAATTTTTTCTAGTTTTTCTACCAAAAACATCCCCTCAAACATCTCTTTTATACCCTCTTCTTCCCCAAAACCCTCCAAAACAACCAAAATAGCATTAAGAACATTACCTATGACATTTAAATCATTTATATCTAATCCTTTTATCCAAAAAGAGACTAAAAAATCATCCAAAAACAACTTTTATTGATTTAAATTTCCCCAAATAAGTACATTAGTGGATATATAAATGACTTCTATTTATCCTTATATACCAAGTGCATTAATATTATCAAAATCAAATATTTTCTGGAAGAAAAAATCATCTAAAAAGGCTTAAATCGCCTCTTAATTAGTACAAATATTGGAAATTGTCCATAAAATTTGGCATAAAAAATAAGTGTTTTTTTGGTTTTTTTCATATAGGGAATTTAAGAGGGAAAAAACCTGATTTTTTTCAAGAAAATTTTTTTCAATTTCTTTTTGGCTCGAAAAATATACGAAAAGAATTTTCGCATTTAAATGAAAAAGTTAATTTTCCTCATTTTTTTATTGTAAATTTTCCTTTATTTTTTCAAATAAAAAAAATCGTTTTTTTCAAATAAAAAATTATTTAAGCAAATACAAGTGTAAATATTCGACATTAAAACATCATTTTGATAAAAATTAGCCAGAAATTATATATTTAAATCATATATTTATTCTACTAAGGGTTCAATTAAGGGTCTATTGGCAAATTTTAAAAGATTTTGCGAAAATTCGAATATTTATTAGCTATTTTGTGCTGTTTGAGATGGATTTTTTTCAAAAAAGTCAATAAAATCGAATTATTAGATATATTTTTCGATAAAAAAATAAGAATCATGAGTTATATTATTTATTAAACATAATATTTATTAAAATAATATAGAGTTTTCTTTAAAAAAACATAATTTTTGTAAAATAAGTTAATGATAAGTATCATTTATTAAGTTTTTTTCAATAAAATTTTATTCTAAATTTTATAAAAGTAAATTCTATAAAAAAAATAAAGATTGTATTAAATATAAATTAGTTGAAGATTTTTTAATTAAAAATTCGAAAATATTAAATATTCCTTCTTTTATATAAAAGAAGGCTATGGCTTTTTAAATCAAAAAATCTTCTTGTTTTTGTATTTTTTCGATAATATAATCAATATTTAAAAGTATTTAGGCTTAATTATCTTAGTTAATAGATAATAAAAGGTCCGATATTAACGTTAAATATATGTTTCTATCGAAATTTATTATTTTTGGAGTTTAACGAGTCGTTTAGAAATATTTTTTTAGTTTTTCTTTACGAATTTTTTGATTAAAATTATATTTTTTTTTAGATATTAAAGTATTTAATTCCATTTTTATTTTTTAGTAAAAAAAAAAATATATTTTTTATTTATTTATTTTTTTAAAAAAAATTAAATTAAAAATAAAAAATATTATATAAAAAACAAGATTTTTGTTTAAAAAATTTTAAACGTTTTATTAGATTAAAAAACCGCTTATAATAAAAAAAAAGATAATTAAAAATATTTTTATTTTATAACATTGGAAAAATAAAGTAAATAATAAAAAAAAACTCGAAATATTTAAATAAATTGAAATATCAAATATAAATAATATTATTTATATAAAAATAGATATATAAAAAAATCTAAAAAAAAATAAAAAGAATAATAAATATTTAAAATAAATTTATTTATTTATTTATTTATTTATATATATATATTTATATATTATATATTATATATTATATATTATATATTTGTTATCATTTAAGTATTTATTTTTATTTCTATATTTTTTTATTTATTTTTTATTATTTATTTTATATTATTCATATTAATTTTTTATTTTTTAGTTTATATACTCATGTTTTTTAAATAATTATTTATTGAATTTTTAATTTTTTTCTTTTTTTATATTATATTATTTTTATTTTTTTTTAGTTTAATTTTTATATTTTTTAATATTTTTTTAATTAATTTTAATTGAATTAATATTTTATATTTTTTTCAATTTTTGTACTATTATCTTAGTATAAGTTTCTTTTTATTTTAAATTTATTTAAATATAATTATTTTTGTTAATATTAAATTTAAAAATAAATTTGATTTTATTTTTATTAAATAATAATTATAATACAGATATATCCAATTTATTTATATCATTTTTATTATTTTTTTACATTTTAGTTTTAAATTATTTTTACTTATACTTATTAATTTTCAAAAGACATTATTTCTTTATTTTTAATAAAAACTGAAAAATTAAAACAGATATTATTATAAAAAAAAATTAAAATTAATTTAAATTCTAAACTATTTATATAAATAATAAATATTTTTTATATTTAATTTAAAAATATATATTCAATTTTAAAAAATCAAATAAAAATAATGTATATATTATTATATTATCGTATTTTTATATATATTATTATATTTAAAAGTAAAAATATTTAAAATAAATAATATTAATATTATAACTATATAAATAAAATAATTTAAAAATTAATGAATATATTTATATATTATATTTATAATTTATTTAATATTATCATAATAGCATTTATTAATAAAATATGACTTAAAAAAATTATATATATATTGAGTAATTATATATTTAATTTTTCATTTAAATTTAACAAGTATGATAAATGATATAAAAAAAGAGAATAAATTAATGTAAATATATACTATTTGAAATAAATATATAAAAAGAATAAAAATTTAATTTTTCTTATTTTAATAAAGAAAAATCTTTAAAAAATTTATATAAAAATTTTAAAAAGAAAATAGAAAAAATTAAATATTATTAAATATATAGATTTTAGTAATAATAATATCAAAATATATAAAGTTTAATTTAAAAATAAATTTTTAATATAAAAAAAGATTTTTTATTTTTTTTATAAAAAAGTAAAAAAATATAATAATTATAAATTAATTTATTTATTTAAATTTTTTAATATTTTATTTATATATATTATTAAAATATTTATATTTTATTTATTTTTTATAATAATCTTATCTAAACATTTTAATTTTTTCAAAAATATCATTAATTTCTTTTAATAAAAAAATATTAATCTATATATAATTTTTATTACTTATTTACTCGAATTAATAATGTATTATATATTCTTTATTAAATTAGAATTTTAATAGACAATATTATTTAGTAAATAATATAATCCATTAACACTTACTATTAGTTCAATATCTATTTGTACTATGAAACTCCCATATTTTACATTTATATTCAACATATTCATCATGTCCTTTAAATTTCTATCTATCTAAATTTTTCTTGTTAATTTTTTTGTTTTATTTTTTACGGAAATAATCTATATATATTCATTAGAATTACATTCATGTTTATAGTAATTACTTATAATTATTTTTTTATCTTTTTAAATTACCTTTAGCCCATAAATTCCCTTTAAAACATCTTAAATCAATCCTATATTAAAAAATTTATATATACTAAGTATTCTATGTGTTTAAATTACTATTTTATATTAGCATTTAGTATTTGGGTAGTTAAATAAAGTAAAACAACTAGGATCATTCATAAAGAAAACTTTAAGAATTCCTATGGTAACTACATAATACCTATTGAATTTGAATATCACAATATTCATTTTTAGAAAGATCACATTAACACATGAATTGTTCACAGCCTGCTCCTTTTTCCATAGAATGTTTTTTCTACTATATAGGCGGTTCTTTCAGAATAAATTTCCTAAAGTTATGACTTTTTAACAAATAGTTATTCACCATGTTTGGAATGATTTTATTAATATTTCATATTTTATTAAAATTTTGGGACTATTTTTATAAACAAGAAAAATAAAATCAATTACTAATTATATATATTTCTCGAAGATAAAGTTATCATTTTATATTTATAATTAAAAAGTAATTTTTATAAACAAGATATATAATATTTTACTATATTACAATACAAGGTTTTTATTATGTAAATTAAAGATATCTATAAGTTAACTTGTAAGGAAAAATATAGTCGAAGTTAGAAATTTTTAAGGTTTTATAATTGTGGAATTTATGGTAGGATATTTATAAAATAAAACAATAGTTATTAATATAAAAAAATTATTAAGATTTATTTATAATATTTTAGTTTTTTTATATTTTTTTATTTTTTATATTTTAAAAATTATATTAATTTTAGTACATGTGTATTTTTAAATTTGAATAAAAAATATTTTTATTAAATATAATTATAATTCAAATAAAAATTATCATTAATTATATAAAAAATATGTATTAATTTTATAATGTTTATTTTTAAAATAATTTATTTATTAAAAGTATTATTTAAATAAGTAAAATTAAAATATTATACAAAAAAGAATACGATAAATACTTAAATACATATATTTATAATTATATATTTTTATATTATATTTATATTAAAAATTATAATTATAAAAATAAAGTTATTATTTAAAAAAAGATTAATATAATTATTTCTAAATTAATTAATTAATTTTTATTGAAATTAATTTAAACATAAATAAAGGAAAATATAATAATATATTCAAAAAAAATTATAATATAAAAATTCTCTAAAATAAAAAATGATAATAAAAAATTATAATAATTTTAAAATAAAAAAAATATAAAAAAAACTTATTTAAAATAAAAATATTAAACAAAAATTAAACAAATGTATTATAAAATATTAAAAAATAAATAATTTTAAAATTTATTAGTATAAAAAATAAAGATATATTATAAATTAAATTATTGTTAATTTTTAAAATAAATAAATATTTTTAAGAAAATAGAAATAATAGATAAAAATAAAAATAAAAAACTATTTTATTTAGATATATAAAAAAAAAAAATAGAAATACATAAAAAAATTAAAAATAATTATTTATATCTTAAAATATTTATATAATAAAAAATAAAAATATTTATGTATATATATAAATATATAAATATATATATATATATATATATATATATATTATATTTTCTTATAACCATTTATTTATTCATTTTATTATTTTATTTTTTTCTTTA
>NW_004085948.1:0-16364 GCF_000220395.1 Ichthyophthirius multifiliis
ATATTTATTATAAGTATTAATAATTTGAATAATAATAAAATGAAAAGAAATAAGCAAGAGATGAACAATTATTATTAATGTAAAATTAATATTAAATATTAATTAATTATCTTATTTATTAAATACAAAAAATAGAGATTTATATAAAAAATAAAAAGTATATAAATAATAATAATAAAAAAGTAATATTTTACATATAAACAAGATAAATTATTTTATTTATAAATAATAAAAAAGATTCTAATTTATTAAGTGAAAATTAAGTTTCAGAAAAATTAAGTTAATACATTTAGTTTAATTTAAAACAAATATTAAAAATGTAAAAATACTTAATTTATATAGTTAAATAAATACATAAAAAATATTTAATTATTTTTAAATAAAATAGAAATAATACATAGACTTTAAATTATTTTAATAATACAAAGAACTTTAATTTTAATAATAATATAAAAATAATTAATGTAAAACTCTTTGCGGTTTTTACAGCCCAAAAAAGTTCAGTAATAAGATCTTTAATAAGGACTCAGAAAAAAAAAAAACCTAATATTTATTTATATAAAAAGCGAAATAAATTAAGTCAATAAATATACATAAATTAATAAGAATTTTTTTTATATAAAACAAGTAGGAGATATTTAGTAAAAAAGAAGTAATAGTTAATTATAAAATTAATAATAAAACAATATAATTAATAATATGTGCACATAGTAATTTTAATAAAATAGTAATTATTTATAAATATAGATGAGTAATTATTAACCAATATGTTAAAATAAATAAATTAATAATAACAAATAATAATAACAATGAATTAAGAAATGAAATAAATAAATTAGAATATATAAATAAATAATAATAATAACAAAAATTTATAAAATAATAATAATTAATTATAATTAGAAAATAAATAAGAAAAAATAATTTAATAATAATAAAATCCATTTTAGATGATAAAATAAACTAAAAATAATAAAATATATAAATATAATAATACAATTTATCTAACTAAAATATATAAAATTAAGATATTAATAATACGTAAAATAATGAAAATATATAAAATATAGAATAAAAATATATAATATAAAAAATAAATTAAAAAAATAATTAGAAAATATAAGATTAAATAAATTTTGATGATAATAATAATAATAATAATTATAATAATAATAAAAATAATAATAATAATAATAATAATAATAATAATAATAATAATAATGACAATGATAATAATTTTAATTATTATTTCTATTAAAATTAAAATAATTTTAAATATATAATTAAAATTCATAATTTGTTTTTAATAATTAAAATTTTAATTAATTAAATGATATTAAATGCAATTATAATTAAATAATATAAATAAATAAATATGTTGAATTTCAAAATATAATTAATAATTAGTAAATTAACAATAATATTAATTAAAATAGCTTTAATAATATAAATATATATGACAATAATAATTTAAATATTAATAATAATAATTAGAATACTAATTATTAAAATAACCCGAATAATATATAAAATATAAAATATATTTCAATTAATAATAATTAAAAAAAGTTTTTACTTAAAACATGAATTAAAATGAATAAAAATATTAACTATTTTTGAATAACTTATAAAAAAAGTTATAAGTATAATAAGAGATATTAAAAAAATAAAAAGTATAAATCGCTAACACTTAATTTTTAATAAATAAACTTTATAATTCATACAAAGGATAATAATAATAATATATAAGTAAAATTAAATCTATTAATGATTAAAATAATCAATAAATATTTTTAAAATAAACTAATTTTAAAAATTATTTAGAAAATAATAAGATTTAATACTTTTGTTAAGTTAAAGGAGATTAATAATCATATTTTAGAGCTTTTTATGTTTAATATTTCCTTAAAATTATTTTTCTAAGTAATAAATATAAATTAATGAATATTACAGAAAAAATTTTAGAATTAAATTTAGTAACAATTTAGTTTAATTAATCAAATTTACAAATTAAAAATACTAATATTTAAGATTTTTGTAAATTTTAATTACTGTAATTTTTTGAAAAAATTAACAGAAAAAATATTTAAATAAATTAGAACTTAAAAATATATTCGAAGAATTTCAAAAAAAAGAATAAGATTTTTCATTCATTGTTTTAGTTAAAAGTATACTTTAAATGTCTTTTGATTGTGGAATTTGTCAAATAGAATAGTTTTATAATGATTTTTTAGTTTTTTTTATAGATTTTAAAGATTAGTAGATTATAAAATGGGAAACTGAAGGAGAAACACTCCTTTATAATAGAATTTTCATTGAATTATTAAATTTCAATCAGCTATATTTTTTTTAAGAATATAATATAAATAATATTTAAAATAAATGTATTCAATAAGAAGATATTATAATCAAAAGCGAAATAAGTATGAATAAAAATTATTAAAAATTAAATAAATTAATGATTTTACTATAAATAATGAAATTAATATCTATATTATTTATAATGTATAATATATATATATATATATATATATATATATATAATTATATAAATTATATATCTTTATTTTTTATACAAATACATCTATATATATATATATTCATCAATTTAATTTTATTTAACAAATATAAAATTATACTAAATATTTATTTAATTCTTGAATCTTTCTATTAATTTAATTATAAATAAAATTAGTATAAAAATAATAAAAAAAATTATAAATGCTTTTAATTTAAATTAAATTAAAAACTTTTATATATATTTGCTATCTTTTATTTAATAAAATAATTTTCTTTATTGAAATCTTTTAAAAATTACATCAAAATACGATTTATTTAATAATTTTTATTTTTAACACAGTATGTTTCTTTATATAATTATAATAAAAAATTCTTATAGAAATTAAAATCCGAAATTTATACTAAGACTATTTATATTACATATTTTATAATTCAGTATTTAATATATATTAAATATAAATCCATTTTTTTTTATTTCAATTACAAAAATTTTATAATAATAAACTATATTTATATAAAAAATATATTTATTTTTAATAAATTTTCTATAGTATAATAAAATACTCAATAAATTATTCTTTTTTTAAAAAAAGAATTTTCAATATATTATTTTAAAAATTATTTGTTTTCTATATAAAGTCCTTTTTTCAAATAAAAAAAACTCTAATTAAAATGAGCCAAAATAATAAATTTTTATCGAAGAAATCATAAATAAAATATATATAAATAAACATAATATTAAATTTTTTAAAGATTTTTTTATAAAATGCACAGTCAACTTCCGAAAACTTTCAATAAAAACTAATTATTATATTCATATTTTAAATTTTTATATATTATTATCATTTTTAATTAAAATTATATATTATTTTATATATTTTAAAAAAAAGTATAATCTTCAAATCATTTTTTCTTAATATAAAATTAAGTATAATTATTATTTATTAAATTTTATATAAATTTTCTTTTTATTTAATTAATACTTTAAATATATAAATATAGATAAGATATGTATTTATTTATATACATATATATATGTTTTAATTTTATTTTTAATATTAAATTTATAAGAATATAAAAAAAGATATATATAAAAAAAATCATAATGCCAACAGTAACAGTAAACATAGATAACTTTAACAAGAAACTTGGAAAGAATTTAGGTATATCATAAATATGCAAAAAATAAAAATAAAAACAATATAGATTTCAACGATTTAGAAAATTTATGTTTTGACTTCGGCATAGAAGTTGAAAAAAGAGAAGTAACTAAAAAAAATAAGAAAACAAACTAAGACGAAGTAACATTAGAATATGCATTTGAAGTAGGAGCAAATAGACCTGATTTATTAAGTGTAGAAACATTATCATTAGCATTAGGAACATTTATAGGAACTCGTAAAATGCCAAAATATACTATAAAGAATGTAAAAAATAGAGAAAAAATTATTGTGAAAGAAAATGTAAAATATATATATATATATATATATATTATTATAATTATTTATATTATTATAATATTTTTTTTAATAAATTAATTTGTTTTATATTATATAACTCAATAATTTTATTTAATAATTTTAATTTAAATTAGTTTTTTTTTTTTTTTTATATTTTATTTAATTATTTATTTCAAATATTTAATTTACATTTTTTTAATATATTAATTTAAAAAGTGTAAAAAAATTAGAGAATTTGTTGTTGGTTGTGTACTTAGAAATGTTACTTTTGATTAATATACATATGATTCTTTTATTGATTTCTAAGATAAACTTCATCATAATTTATGCAGAAGAAGAAGACTAGCATCTATGGGTACTCATGATTTAGATACTATAAAAGGACCTTTTATATATGATGCTAAGACTCCTAAAAGTATTTCTTTTGTGCCTTTAGATAAAACTGAAGAAATGGATGGAGAAAAACTAATGGAATTTTACGATGTATTTAATAAATTATAAATTTATAGAATATATAAATATACAAATACATAATATATATAAATGTAAATATATAAATATATAAATATATATATATATTTAAATATTTATATACTTTTCTCAATTTTTTTATTATTAGAAAGATATTCACTTGAAAGAATTTTTACCTATTATTAGAGATTCGGATGTTTATCCTGTTTTTTTAGATCATAATAATGTTGTTATGTCACTTCCTCCTATAATTAATAGTGATCATTCGAAAATTAAACTTACTACAAAGAATGTTTTTGTTGAAATTACTGCCGTAATTATATAGTTTTTTTTTTTAAAAAAAAATAATAATATATATATATATTATTAAAAATAAAGACTGATTATACAAGAGCTGTTGCTTCCTTAAATTGCATTGTGGCTGCGTTTAGTTAATATTGTGCTGAACCTTTTACAATCGAAGAAGTGGAGATTTTCTATGAAGCTGAAAATAGAACTGATATAACACCTAAAATTGAAAATCTTTATTTCGAAACAAGTATTGAATATATTAATTGTGTTGGAAGTTTAAACTTAAATGCTTAATAGGCTTGTGAACTTTTAAATAAAATGTGCCTAAATTCATAACCTATATAAAATTCTGGAAAAATAAAAGTCGAGGTTCCTATTACTCGCTCAGGTATTGATTAAATTGTTAAAATAATTATTATTATATTTCTTTTTATTTTATTTTTTTAGATATTTTATAAGAATGTGATATTGTAGAAGATGTTTGCATTGCATTTGGATATAATAATATAGATTGTAAATTACCAAAAACTCCTACAGTTGGAAAATAGCTTTTCTTAAACAAAATGAGCGATTTAGTAAGAGAAGAAATGGCAAGTGCAGGCTATAAAGAAGGTTTGAATTTCGTTTTAGTTTCTGATGAAGACTTAACTTCTAAATTATTGAAAAAAAACGATGGTCAAATGGTTATTATTGACAACCCTAAAGTAAAAGAATTTAATGTTGGAAGAACTACACTTATACCAGGATGTTTAAAATGGCTTTGTAATAATAGATAAAATAAAATTCCTATTAAAATGTTCGAAGTGGGTGATGTTGTACTTTAAGATAAAACTTAAGAGACTGGAACTAGAAATGAAAGAAGGATGTGTGCACTTTATACTAACTTGTAGTCTTAAATTGAAATTATTCATGGACTAGTTGATTATATTATGATGAAATTGAACGTTAAGCTTTTATGTCCTGAAAACTCAAATTTCAAAAGATTATATAAACTTATTCCGGCAAATGGTATTGTTTTTTTTTTTAAAAAAAAATTTTGTTTGAATATTTTTTAGAGGATAGTTATTTTAGAGATAAATAAGCTTATATTTTATTTAATGATGTTAAAATTGGAGTAATTTTGTTATTTTATTTTTTTTTAATTGACTTTTGTATTTTTATTATAATAGATTTTAGGCGTTTTACATCCTTTGGTTCTTCAAAATTATCAATGGAAATATCCTGTTTCTGTAGTAGAAATTAATTTAGAACCATTATTTAAAGAATTCTGAAATAAGAAAAAATAGCATTAATATATATATATATATATATATATATATATATATATGCAATTAAATTTTATATATTATAGTTTACTTAAGTAACTATTTAAAGTAGAATAATTTTTGTCAAAAGAATTTCATATATAAATATATATAATATTCAAAAGAAATAACTTTTTGTAATATGAAATTTTAATAGTTATATAAAATTTGATAAATATAAATTTTGGTTATAAAAAAATATGAAATAAATTTTTAATGATTTTTTTTCAAAAATTTTCATTACAAAAAGAAACTTATTCATCTTAATCTTAATGAGATTCTTAATTTTGACTATTTTCATTTTCCTTTATATTATCATTATTTTTATCATTATTTTTCTCATTATTATTATTATTTTCAATATCATTATTGTTTTCATTATTTTTTTAATTTTCATTATTTTTTCATTATTATTTTTATTATCATTATCATTTTTATTATAATTGTCATTTAAATTAGTATTTTCTATTTTTTCATAACTTTATTAAATATTCAACTCTTATTATTTCCTAATACAAATATCACTTATATCAAGGTTTTTTGTTTATTTTTTAATGATATTTTATTTTTCATGATATTTCATATAATCTAAAGGATTACTTAAAGATCGTTTTAAACTATATTCAGGTTTATTTTTTATTTTATTAATGGTTTACTAATATATTAAAAAATATTAAATTAATAATACATATAGTTAGTTATATTTACTTTATCGAAAATCAAATAAACATCTTTTGCCAAATTTAATAAATAGTTTTGTATATTTTCTCTTTGGTTTCCTGAATCTATTTATACAAGTTCATCTATATTATTCATTTCTATTAAATTTTTTGAGTTTAGTTCTTTTTTCATGTAATCTCCATTTACTTACGACATATTATTGTTTTCCATATAATAGTTTGCATATTTGATATTATTTGAAGATGTATTTAGTATTTCGATTATACTTTTATTATTATTTGTATTTGATTTTGATGATATTGCTATATTTTAATGATATTTTCTATAAAATTCTCTATAATGTTAAAATGCAGTATATATTTTTTGCCATTTTTCCTCATACATATTATGAGAATAAACAAAAATTTCATTTCTGGCTTCAAGTTCTATATTAAGTCTTTTTAAATTATCATTTTCAATTTATAATGTTTTATTTAAAAGCATTTCTCTTTAAAGATTTTTTTTTGCTATTATTAATTCTGCATCATTTTTTCTATATTATTCCATTATTGCACCTATATCAGAACCTTTTGTTTGTTTATTTAAACAAACAAAAATAAATAAATAAATATTGAATTTACCTTATTATAATTGCAATTATTACATAGTCGATTTTTTAGCATTTATTTCTTGTATTTTTAAGGCTTTTGCTAAGTCTAATTTTGGTATATTTAAACCTAGTTTACCCGCATCTGTATTTATTGTTTAAACTTTTTCAGGTAAATTTGGCATTTCGTCTTCAAAATCATCTTCTTCTTCACTGTTTTAATTCATTAATTTTTTATGAACTTTTTTTTATTAACAACAAAAATTATAAAAAAAAAAAAAAAAAAATACTTTTTATTAAATTCATTTAATTCCCTAATTATGAAGAATTCTTGAAATTCTCGTTTTATATATATGATGATCTTCCATGAGGGGCTGCAAGAGTGGCTTTTAAACGTAAAATTTCGTTTGACATTTGCTTTTTTTTGTATGTTTTTTTTGTTTTTTATTAGTTTTTTTATTAAACCATATTAATTTTTGCTAATTCTTGTTTAGAATTTCTTAATTCGTTTATTTCTTTTATTTATTTTTATATTAAAATGTTTAGTTTTTCATTTTCATCGTGCATTCTAAATGTTTAATCATTTAAATTAATTATCTTTTTGTTAATATATATATTTTTTTTTTTTTAAAAAAAAAAAAATCAAACAAAAATATATCTTACATCTCTATATTTTATAACGATTCCACTCATTTCGTCATAACTTGGTATTGTTTTTTCGTATTAATATATTACTTTTTCTTATTCTTTTAACTTTTTTGTTAAGTTACTTACTTTTTATTCTAAATCTTGAATTAATTCTCGTTCATGCTTTTAAGAGGCTTCGGATATTTATTCATTTATTAAAGCCTTATTAATTATAAAACAAAAATATATTAGTAAAGTAAAAAAAAAAGGAAATAGCTTGATAAATTATAGTACAATTTTTTAATTATTAAAATAGTATTTTTTTTTTTCTTATATTTATAAAATTTTTATATTTCTGAAAAAACTTTATATTTATTTTTGTTTACTCGACTTTATGCAATATTTCTTTCTTGAGAAATTTTTTCATTTATTTATATTAATTATGCATTTTCTTCATATAATGAATGTAAAACTAAATTTAAGGCTTTATAATTATTATGATCAGGGTTTCCTTATTATTATTTTGATATATTATCTGATGGTTACATCACTATACGTAATGCTTCTTTATTTAATTTAATAATGTTTTATAGTTCTTGTACTTATTCACGAAGTTATTAATTTTCTTATGATAAAAATTCAATTTTTGTTGTTTTTCGATTTAATGATTAATGAATTCCTTAAGATTCTGAAATCATTTAATAATCTTACATTATTAATTTTTTTTATTTTAAAATACTTATAGTAAATAAGAAATTAAAAAATATATATATTTATATAATAATAAAAGGATTTCTTTTTTGTATTTATATTTAAATATATTATAAGCATTTATTTTATTTATAAACATAAAAATTTGATATAATTAGATATTATATCTAAAGATTAATATATTAATTTGTTTATAAATTAAGATTAATTTAATTAATAAATATTAATTATTTATAATATTTTTTTTAAGTACTAAATAATATAAAACAATAATTTATATCCAAATTAAAAATAACAATATTATATTTTAACTTTGATTTATAAAAATTTAATTTTTAAATATAAAATATATTATAAAATAAAAAATTCTATTAATAAAATTTAATCAAATAAAAAGAAAAATATTAATAAATTTGAATAATATTAAAATATAAATATATAAGTATAATTTTATTAATATATATAAAATAATTTATTTATTTTATATTTTTTAAAAATATATTATTAATAATAATTAAAATCGAAATAAAATAAAGTAAATTTTGTAATAAATCATAAAAAATCATCATATTAGTATTTTAATAAGTTTATATTATAATATTATATTAAATTATTTTATTAAAAAATATAAAAAAAAAATTTTCAAATTATAAATAATTTTATATTATATATAAAATGTATAAACAATAATTATAATATATATAAATATATATATATATTTATTTTTATCTAAATATTATATTTATATTTATATTATAAATTATTTTTTTTCTTTTTAAAATTTTGTTATTATCTTTATTTATTTTATAGAAATTAATTAAATAACAATTAATATAATTTTTTTTAAATTATTAATAATGATAGTATTTATTTTTAATAATTAAATTTTATAATTAATTAATATGTATTCAATATTAATTTTATCTGTTTTTAAATTCAATTAAATATTGATTTTATTATGTTAATTATTCCACCGTATAATTAAGTTATTCTATTTATTAAATTAAATAATATTCTTTTTATTTTTTAATTTATTTTGCTTATTTTATTTCTAAAAGAATTTATTCTATTTGTGCATTTAAATTTTCATTTTGATAAATTTAATCGTCAATAGTATTTTTATTTTATTTTAATTAAGAATTTAATTAATTTTTTTCTTCTTCTAATATATATATATATTATTTTTTCTCTTTTTCTTTCTGTCCTAATATTTCTTATTTAAAAATCTTAAATTTATTATTTTCTTCTCTATTATTATCATTGTTTTCTTCTTAAAATATAGTTTTAAATTTATTAATTATTTAATATTCAGTTAATTTTTCTTTAACTTTTATTGGAGAATGTATATATATAATATTAGGGTTCGATTTTTACTTTATTTAAATTTCTGATTCAAAACTATCATTTTTTTAATTAAATGTCTTTAAAGGACTCTAATAATTACTTTATGAAATATACTATTTTTGCATTTGGTTTTTTTATTATTTAATAATTTTATTTTTCTTATTTATAAAAAACATATTTTTTTATTAAATATTAAAAATAAAATTAATTGTTTTTTATGAAAACAAAAAAAAAAGCAAAAAAAATTTAATAATAATATCATTGGTCTAAAATTTATATATATAAATTAAATACATTAAAATAAATTAATAATATTAATAATTCAGTCATAAATATATATGTATTTTTATTTTTTTACGAATTATTAATATTATCATTAATTATTACTACAAGTAAAATTTGATATTTTACAATAAGAGGATATTTAATGCTCGTTATCTTCTTTAAAATTAAAAATTTCAGTTTTAGCTAAACTTTTATTTAAATTATGTATTTTTGGAGCTTTTAAGCTTTAATTATATAATTTTTTCCAATTTATATCCTTAAAATATGAATGATTTTTAATATCATCAACATTTTGATATCCAATCCTGTCTTTAGGCTTTTTTTATTAATTAATAAGAATTGAATATTATATATTTTATTTTATTTTTTTTTTAAAAAAAAAAAAAAAATACTTTTTTTTATAATAATTTATGTATTAAATCTCTTGCGTTTGGATTTATATCAGAATTTATTTGAATTTATTCCTCATTATATTTTTATAATATTTCCATTTAATTTTTAGATTAATAAAAAGGGGGTAAACCATGATAAATCTCATATAAAATAATTCCAAGACTCCACCAATCTACAGACTCATCATATCCTTAACTTTCTTTATTTTTTTGGTTGGAATATATTTTCAAAAAGTGATTTTTTTACCAAACATTATTTCTGGTGCCATATAATATAATGTCCCACAAATAGTTTAACATTTGTCTTCTTTTTCAGTTTTTATTTTAGAAAGTCCGAAGTCTGCTAATTTTATATAACCTTTTCTATTTATTAATATATTTTCAGGTTTTAAATCTCTATATATATAATTATTTTCATGTAAATATTATAGACCTAATATTATTTAGGCAATTATAAATACTGTATATTTTTCACTAAGATTTTTTAAATTATTTAATAAAAAATGATATAAATCTCCTTTTTTTTTATATATTTTTAGACAAAAAATAAAAAAAAACCTTATTCTACATAATCTAAAATAAAATATAAGTTATTATTATCTTAAAAAGTATAATATAATTTAATTATAAAAGGATTAATTGAATTTAATAAAATATTTTTTTCAACTAAACAATTTTATTTATGCTTGTCTGATTATATAAGACTTTTTTTTATCATTTTCATAACATAAAGTTTTTCTAATTAATAATTTTATAAAAAATATATATATATATATATATATATAATAAGAAAATAATATATATATATAATAAATAAAATATTAATATATATAAATATATAGATAAAATAATATTATTATATAAATTAATATAAATAATATATTTTTACTATCAATTTAACTTTAAACTAAATATACAATTCCGTAGCTGCCTTTTCCAACAATCTATTTTAATATTATTTATTTGTTTATTTATTTTCTTTTTTACTTTTTTTATTATAAAATCATTTAAATCTAATTTTTATTAATTTATTTCGTATTTTTCAAACGTGTTTATTGTTGAATTCATATCTATTTTATTCGAATATAAATTATCTTTATATTATTAGACTTTTTTTTTATCATTTTATTTTCTTTATTATTTTATTCTTGATTATTTTAACACTTCAATTATATTAAATTGCCCATTTTTTATTTATTTTGTATCTATTTTTTATTCGAAAATAAGTATTTATGATTTCAATATATATATTAATTAAATATTATAGAAATATTTATAATATAAAATAATGAATTAATAATTTAACTTTAGACAGATAAATCTATAAAAATATATAAAATTTTATTTTATTTTTGTCATTAATATGTTTAGATATATTAATGCTATAAATTTATTTTTATAAAAATAAAAAATACTTATTTAATTATAAAGGTTTAAATTTATTTATATTTTTTCATTAATATATTGAAGTATTTTTTTGGTTTATTTTAGATAATTAATAATTTTAGTTTAAAAAATATAACCAATAAAATGATACATTATTTTATTGTTTTTTTCTATTTTTAAAAATAAATTTTGCGCTTTGTTAATATAATTTAATTTTATTAAAATAGATAAAATATCTTAAAATTATATTTATTAATTATATTTTTATTAAACAGACTATATTAATTATATATATATATTATATATATATATATATATATATATTATTTATTTAAAAACCATTATTTAATTTATATTTTTCTTAAAAAATTAATTTTTAATCTTTTTATAAGTTTTATAGTTTTTTTTTTTTTCTTGAATAAAAGCCTTATCAAAAATATGATAATATATTAAAAAAATTATAAATTAAATATTTTAATAACAATAAAATTTTTAATTAAAAATAAACAAAAAATACTTCTTTTTTTAGAGATATATTATTTTTAAAAAAATTTAATTGTTAATTAAAAAAAAAGATAAAAATAAATAAATACTAAAAATATAAAATAATTAAAATATATATTAATAAATATAAATAAATGAATAAATAAATAAGGTTTATTTATAAATTATTTCAAGGGACTAAAAAATATCGAAAAGTAAAAGCCTTAAATTTACATACTAAGCTTTAAAAATTAAGTAAAAAGATAAAAAGGCCGCTTAAAAAAAAGCATAAAAAAAGATTAAGAATAAAATAAAAATTAAATACAATTAAATGAAAAAAACTAAGAAATTTAAAAATTTATAATAACTTTATAAAACAAGGATAAAATATTGATAATTCCTTATAATTAAGTAATAAACAATATATGATATATATATATATATATATATATAATATATATATATATATAAAATAAATTAAAAAAATAGAATTTAGTATTTTCCGGTGAATTTCATTTTTGTTTACTAAAAGGAGAAATAATAGTAAATGGTTTGAAAATAAACGAAAAAGAAACCAACTTAATAAAGGCAAGCTCTTTTCGTTAAAATAGTTTTTTATGTTTTTGCTCTTAATAATCTTAGGAAATAGATAAAATAGAAAATTAAAGTCAAATAATAGAAGTAATAAACAACAAAATATCCTTAATATAGAATAAAAATGACATAGATAAAATAATAGACTACATATTTAACAAAAAAGATGAAATAACTAATAAATATACACTAAAAAGTAGCATAATTTATATTTAAAACCAAAAAGGATAAGAAAAGAAACAATTTAGAATGGAAAGAATAATTGAGAACCTAAATTTTGAATAAGGGATAATAAAATACAGCTAAAAGCAAATAAATTATGTAGAAAAAATCTCATAAAATATTGAAGAAAAAAAACGTAAAATAATATTATATTGTGGTAGAAAAAATTGCGGAAAAAGTACATTTTGTACATACACTATAAACCGTTTATTAGAAAAATATGAAAAAGTATGTTTTTTAGATACTGATTTAGGACAAAGTATATTTTATTTACCTTCAAGTCTATCCTTTTTTGTTTTTGAAAAAAAAAATAACACTTTTGTGTCAAATTTATAGGAGAATTTTTTCGAAACTAAGCCTTTTTTGAAATCATTTATAGGAGAATTTTCGCCTTTAAAATTTATTTAAAAATACCTTGAAAAAATTTAAGAATTCGGAAGGTTTTTTGAAAAAAATTTCACAAATTTTCCTTTTGTTATCAATACACATGGCTTTATTAATAATATAGGAGAAATATTGCTTTTAGACATTTTAAAAATCCTTAAACCGGGCTTTGTGGGAGTACTTTCGGATGAAGGAAAGGATTTCGAAAGTAATTTGGGAGCTTTTTTGGGAAATAATAGTAGAATAAGTTTTATAAATTCAGATTTTGATGATGATTTTTAAATCGAAATTGAAAATGTGGCTGGCCTTGTGGAAGATTCGCCAAAAAATTAATTTTTAGAGGCTAAAAGACATAAGAAAGATATTCTTTTTTGTAATTATTTTTGTTAAGATTTAAATGTTTTCCCTTTTGAATGCTTTTAGGATAATTAATATGCAAAAATGTGCTCTTAAGTACCTTTTGTGTGCTAGCTTAGGGATTTATAATACTTTTTGTTGGATGAGAACAAAGAAATATAAGAAAATAGGGATATTGGAATGCTTTTTAATTGCTCTATAGTAGGTCTATTTGGAGAATTTTATCCGAAAATTGAAAAATTTATTGGTTTTGGATTCGTAAGGGATGTTAATTTGGAAAAAGGATAAATTGAAATTATTATTAATGAATAAAAGATTGATTATGAGGATATTTGTGGAATAAAATGGCTTGTAAAGTCTAATTAGGTTGGATTTTCTAAGCATTTTTGGTTAAAAAATTAAAATTCTTATGCTGAATTAGCAGAATTAGAATATGATATATAAGGAGATTTTATTAATTAGAGAAACATTTTTATTCCTTTTATTTGTCCTAAAAGTACTGGATTGGGAAATATTTCAATTAGAAATAGAGTTTCGAAAAGAAAATGAGTAGTTATTTTTTTTTTATTTTTAATATTTTTTTATTTTATTTGTTTTTCATGTTTTTGTTTTTTTTAATATATATAAAAAAAAAAAGTTATATATTATTTTAAATTATAATTGATTAATTTGCTCTTTTTTTTTTTTTTTTTTTAAAAAAGAAATAAATATTTATTAAAAAATGTCGGACAATATAGATCATATAAATGAAGATGAAGTTTTATACAAATAAATAAATATATTATTATATATATATAAAAAAAAATATAAAAATAAGAACTATTAATAAGATGAATCAATAGATGAATTTGAAAAATAAATGAACGAAACAATTATCAGTAAAATAATAAACAAATATATATATATATATAATATAAAATTTAAATAAAAATAGGCTCATATGAAAAAAAATATTAACAGACCTTAATCAAAATAAGGAAGGCCAGAATCAAGTATAATAAATTCTTAAAACCGAAAGAATAACTAAACGTAAAAAGAATATCAAAATTAAATAGAAAAAGATGAAAATAATCTAATATAACAAAACAAAAGAAATCATCAAAATTAACAATAATAATAATAATAATAATAATAATAATAATAATAATAATAATAATAATAATTGAATGACGATTAGAGTTAAAAAAATAAATAAATATATTAAATTTTAAGGAAGTAATCATCATAACAATAATAATCCTAAATAATATAAAAAATTAGCAAATATATTGCTTTTCATCATATATCATTATAAACATTTTGGAAATCCTAACAAATATATGTCTAATTTGAATAATTTTTGGAATTCATTTAATAAATAGGAATGATAATTCTTCCAAATGAGTATGAAAATTTACAACAAGAGCTTTAAAATAATTAAGGATAAATAACGATAAGTATTATTTGTGAAAAAATAAAACCATGGCATAATTAGGAAAGTAATATTTATATATAGTAATTTTTAATTTTGCTTTTTCGCTTTTAATAGATGCTATGCTTGAATTCATAAAGGAAAAAGTCCTATGTATGGCTTAAAGTTCAAAAAATAAATATAGAGTTCAAAGTTAAAAAGGTGCTAGGCAATTAAATAATACTAATCCTTAAAAATAGCTTCGTCCGGTAAGTGGATTTAATTAAGAATATAATAAAAACTTAAAATAATAATAATAAGAATATAATTTAGATGAATAAAATAGATCGACTTCATATTTTAATATGCATAATTAAAGATAAAAAAAATAAGAATAATCACTAAATTTTATCATTACTAATAATAAAAATGAATAAGACTACGATACTTTAGTTAAAATGGGATAAGCTAATGAATTAGCTGAATAAATAAATTCTAATAATAGATATAGGGCTTTTAAAAGACCAGTATTTTATTTTTTTTGTTAATTATAAATATAATATATACAATTAATTTTAATAAAAGGATGGAAATTTAGTTGTTCATGTGTATGATGATGATTGCTTATATGCGGAATTAACCATAAATGAATTTAATAGAGAATTCACGTCATTAAAAATGCAACATAATTAAAAGAAAAATACCAAAATTTGGGAAGTTCTTTCTGAAAATAAAAAAGCTTTAAAAGGAAGAGATTTTTCAAGAAATATAAATAAAGAAGATGCGATTCCAATAGATTAAGTTGATGGTAATTATGCAAATATATATATATATATATATATATATATATATATATATATATTTATATATACATGT
>NW_004085947.1:0-14692 GCF_000220395.1 Ichthyophthirius multifiliis
TTAAGTTTAATTTTACTATTTAAGTTTAGCTACTTTATTGAATTTAATTATAATAATAATTATTATTTTATATATTTTGAAATATTTTAATTATTTATTTATTAAATATAAAACATAATTTTTATATTAAATAAATTTCTAATGAAAATATGAATTATATTATGTTTACCATTAAAAAATATCATAGTTTATTTGATTTTAATCTAAAATAGTATAAATAAATATTTCTAAGCAATTAATTAAAAAATGTATATAATATTTAAACACATAAAATAAAAAAATATTTTTATTTATTAATGTATATTTTAAAAAATAAATAAATTAAATTACAAATGAATTAGAAAATAAGATTTATATATACTCTATTTTAAAATGTCCAATTTAATTCTCGCAGTATAAAAATAGAAAAAGTAAATAGTAATAATTTTTAATTTCAAATATAATAAAACTTTATTATTATTAAATATATATTTTGTATTTCAAATATTTGTTCATTATTTTTTTTTGATTTAATCAAAAAAAAAGTCTAATAATAAATATTGGCCTTTTTTTGGTTCAATTTAAAATATAATATTAAGAAATAATAAAATATAAATAGTATATATATTATTTTAATTTTATATAGTTTACAAAATATTTTTTTATATTATATTAATTTTAAAAATTTATTTTAGTATTATTTATTTTTTAAACAAAAAAATTAATTATAAAATTAAAATTATAATTTATATTTTTTTTAAAATTATTTATTTTTTATATAAATATTTTTATAATCTTAATAATTTTTTTCAATATAATTAATATATTTTTGATTATTAAATTTATAATAAGTTAATTTATATATACTTGGAAACATAAAAGTTTTTTATATTCTTGTCTTTTTGTCAACTTATAAGTTGAAAATAAAATTACTTTAATTTGTATATATTTAAATTTTTTTTTGAAATAAATAAAAAATATTATTATTTTAACCAATACGGATTATCTTATTTATTTTATTATTATATAAATAATTTTGTTTTTAAATTAATTAAAAATCTATATGAAATTAGAAATTTTATACAATTAATATCTCATAAATTATCCAATTATACGATTAAAAAATTTAATTATAAATAAAAAAAAATTACTATTTTTATTTCGATAAAAATTTAAATTATAATTTTAATATATATAATTATGTTAATTTGATTTTATTGATATATTTTTTTTGAATAGAATAATTTTAAATTAATAATAAAAAATAAAAATAAAATTAAAGGAAGAATAAATAAAAAAATTGAATAGCAAAAATTAAATCAATTTAATCAATGCTTTCTTTATTAAAAAATTAATTAAAAGGCAAAAACATTATGTATTTTACAGTAACATTAGTTTTTTTAATAGAATATATTATAATTTACATCATTTAAACTTTTGAACGAGAAATATACTATAAAGTATTATATTTGTTACCTTTTTTAAACTATTTATGTATTATATATATTTTAAGTTTCTTAATAAAATAAATAGAAAATTTAACTTTTTAAAAATTAATTCATTAAAACTTATACAAAAAAGCCATTTTATTTGATAGAAATATGAATATTAAATTACTTATTTAAAATAAAAAATATTTGAAAATACAATATAACTAAATGAAATATAAAATTAAATTAAATAAATTAAAATTTATTAAATATTTTAAATTATTGAAAATTAACATAAGATTTCTATTGATAAAAAATTAAATTAAAGCGAAAAAAAGAAAATTAAACAAATTCAGTAAAATCCATAGTAATCTATTTATTATTTAATAGAATAATAGTTTAATTAAAATAAGTAGCAACAAAATTAAAAAAATAAATAAATTTAATAAACTCATTGTTTATATGTAAACCATTTAAATAAAGATTATAAAGTTTTACTTTTTTAAATATATAAAAATAATGAGTTAATGCAATTAATAATTTTTAAAACTATTAGAAGGTCAGATTTAAATATGAAAGTTATTTAAGGATTTTAACATGAATTAATAACACCTTTAAATTGTTCTATTAATATGATTTAGTTAATGAAAGAACATTTACAAAGTAAAGATTTAACTTAAGAAATAAAATAATTTCTGAATCCAATTTTATATTCAAATAATATTTTATTAAGTGTTATTAATGATTTTATTGATTATCAACTTATCTAAAATTCAAAATTAAATTTAAACATAGAATAAATTGATTTAAATAAAATTTTACAATAAACTACACTTTTGATTTCAATCTAAGCCTAGTTAAAAAAAATATCCCTAAAAATGATTTTTAATTGCCCTAATTATAAATAAGAAATATAATTTTTAGAAGATGGTTAACTTTTATATGTAAAAAAACAATTCCAATATATTTAATAAGATTTAAATTCAAATGATTAAGAATTTTATATATATTCAGACTAAGGAAGAGTATAATAAATAATATTAAATTTACTTACAAATGCTCTTAAATATACAGAAAAAGGAGAAATAATACTAACTATAACAAAAATCTAAGAAAACCCAAAATTAATAAAGATAGAATGTTAAGATACTGGTAGAGGTATAGAAGAATATAAATTTAGTTCGATTTTTAATATGGATAACTAATTAAATATTCAAAGCAGATCTTTTAATAAATAAACAAATTTTGGAATGGGATTAACAGTAAGCAATCAAATAGCATGCGAATTATGTGTATATGAATAGTAAAACTAAGCAATAAAAGTAATATCTGAAGTTGGAAAAGGTTCCACATTTTATATGACATTAATCGATTTATAAGATAAAAATTATTAAAATAATATTTAAGTAATGTAATAAAATAATAATAATAACTAAAATATAAATAAAAACATTAATAACATTTAAATATAAGATTCTTAATTTTTATAAATAAGTAATGGTTCTTCAATAAAAATATAAATCCCTAAATAAACGCCTGAAAGTAATACTAAAATAGAGATTGAAAAAAATTATAAAATCAATAAACATATCTAAAATAATAATAAGCCCTATTTTTTAAATAATCTTCAAATAAATACTCAATTAAAGTAAAAGCCCGATTTTTAATAATTAAAAGCATAAAAAAGTATTTTATAAAATAAAAATAATTTGTAAATGAAGAGTACTTAAAACAGTAGCTAAAATTGTAATCATTCATAAATTTTAATTGTTGATGATAATTTATTTAATATTTTTGTTCTTAAAAAAACTCTTTAATAATATGGTTTTAATTCTAATAGTGCTTCTGATGGTTTAGAAGCCTTAAAAGCTGTAAAAAACAGAATTGAATGTAAAAATTGTTGTCCGTATTATAAAATGATTATTATGGATATATAAATGCCTGTAATGGATGGATACGAATCAACTTAAAAAATCATTGGCTTATTAAAAAAAAATGAAATACCTATTTAGAGTTGCCCAATTATTGGATTTTCTGCTTATAGTACTGAATAAGATAAATAAAGAGCTATTGAAAATGGGATGATTGATTATATTACTAAACCTTTAATACAAAAAGATTTAAACAAAATTTTAGAAAGATGGATATGAATAATAATTAATAATATTATAAATACATACATATATTAATAAAATTATAAAAAATATAATATATTTTATATTTTTTTTGATAAAAAATCTAATTTATTTATTTAAAAATCAAAATAATTTTATTTACTCTACATTTTATTTTTAAATAAATTAATTTTTTAATATTTATAAAATATAAAAATTAATTAATTATAATAATAATATTTTAAATTAATAATAATCTAACATTAATTAAAAAAAATGAAATAAAATGATAACTTTTTTCATATATAAGGCTAATAAATTAAAGCTAAAATAAATGAATAAATAAATTAGTAATTTTTTAAATTAGATTTAATTGACATTTAATAAAATGAAGATTAATTTTTAAACGAAATAAAATAATAAATAGAAACCATTAAAATTTTTACTGATTAATAATATTTCAAATATGAAAATACTAAAGAACAAGTTACTAATTATTATTTATGTAAATAATAAATAACAAATTTTAAAAGTTTTTATGAACAAATGAATGTTAAAACGAGTGAAGAATGCATTCAAAAACTTTATAACTTTCTTTATTTTTAAGACATTTTATTTAGAAAGATTGAGTAAATATCAAAAGTAAATCACCTAAAATGCGTAGAATTATTAAAAAAAGAAGGTTTGGAGAATGAATTCTCATGCCAAATTATAATGAATAAAAAAATGAAAATTTTTTTTGATAAATTTGGTGAAATCATTTAAGAAATTAACAAGGGAAATAAAAAAGATTTAATTGATATAAATTTTAATTAAGAAATTCAAGAATTAAATTAAAAAAAATAATTTTTAGATTTATAAATATCATATTTATAGTCTGAAATTAATAATTCTAAAGAATAATAAGAAAACCTTAATAATTAATTAAATTGCAAATGTATTGAAATTTCTTAAATTGAAAAAGATAATCAATATTTGAAATTACAAGTTTAATAATTAAAATAAGAGATTTCAAAAATTAATATAAATTTTGATTAAAAAGAAAAAGAAATAGAAAAAAATCATTTTATTTAAATTGAATAAATGGAAAAAGATATCACGGAAACAATAAAAAATTAAATTTAAGTAAAAGTTTAATAAATAACGCAATAAATGATGAATTAAGAATAAGAAATTAGATAATTAAAGTAATTATATAGATAATAAACGTTTTCTAATTGAAAAATATCTATATTCAAATAAATAATAAGTTATAAAAATCTTATTGAATAAATAAAATATAATTTATTATTTTTTAATAAATAAAAATTATTTTATAATATTATATTATTATTTTTTTGAAAATTATAAATAATTTAATTTTTAAATTAATTTATTTATTGTGAAAATTCAAAGCCTAATTTTATATTAAACAAAAAACGTTTTGATTATATTTATTAAGAACCCTCTCATGAAATTTTAATAATAATTTATTGACAAAAAAATCATAAAATGATATATATTTTACTAAAATTAAATAATAAAAGTGAATAGTCGAACTTATTTAATATGAATATTTTTTAATTAGTTAAAATCTGATTTCTATAAGAAAAGTGGATAATGTCATTTTTTATAAACGAAAAACAAAAGAATGTAGGTAGTTATTTCAAATTTTAAGGTATTAATCCTTTTTTAAAAAAAATCAAACATAAAATTTTTATATAATTAAATAATTTTATTTTTTCAATCATTTATTTTAATTTGAATTTTTAACTCAATTTTATTAATTAAAATTGTTTTCGAAGTTCTTTTGAGTATCTTGATTTTTTTAAACATAAATTTATTTCTGTTTTATATTTCTATTCTAATTAAGATTCTTTTTTTAATTAATATTAAATATATATTTGCTTTATAAAAAATAAATACTTTATTTTAACTAATTTTCTATTCGTCATCATTATTTTATTTTTTAGTCTAAAATAATTATTAATTAATATAAAATTAAATAAAAAAAATATTTACAGGAACTTAAATCCATTCATTATCTTAATTATCCTTTTTTTTATAATTTTATTAATTTAAATTTTATGGCTAATGATTATTGTTGGTTTAATTTCCTTACTTTTCTTCATAAATCTATATATTAAATTTAAATTTATTTTTTAATAAAATAATATATCCATTAAAAATAAAAAAATACAATTTCATTATCCTTTTTTTCTTCATATTTTTAGTACTTATCATTTCTTTAATTTCCACCTTAATAGTTATTTCCTAATTATTCGTTTCTATTACTTTTTTTTTTTTAATCTCTACTATTTGTATTATTGTTATAATTTTTGTTAAAGTTATTATTTCCTCTATAATTATCATTATTGTTTTGATAATAATTATCTCTTTATCTAAATTATTTATTTTATTCATTATCTCTATTTTAATTAATTTCAAAATTTTATTTTTATTAAACTTGTATATTTTATTTTTATTAAATTTCTGGATTTTATTTTTATTAATTTTCGGTGTTTTATTTTTATTAATTTTCGGTGTTTTATTTTTATTAATTATCTATATATTATTTTTATTGCATTTCTGAATTTTATCTTTATTAATTTTTGAAATTTTATTTTTATTAGTTTTATTCATTTTATTATTAATAAACTACTTGATTTTGTGTATTAGACACTTAATTCTAAATATCATTTATCTATAAACTTTGGTTATTGGTATTTTCTTAAAATTTATTTCTATATCCTCCTCTATTTTATTATTAATTATAGTTCTTATTATTACTGTTTTTGTTTTTATTCAATTATTAATTATAATGTTCTTAATTTTAATTATTACTTTACTTACCTTAATAGATATCATTTTTTTTTTATAGATTATTTTTTGGCTATTATCTTTTAGTTAAGATTCTTATTAAATTTAATTATTTTAATTTTTTTATACTAATTAACAATTATTTTATTAATCTTAAATTAATTATTATTAGTTGTTATTATTTGATAATTAAATATTACTGGATTATTCTTGAGTTTTTTTTAATACATCTTGCTTTTATTATAATTCAATAAATTTAGCATTTCCATCAACTCCGAATAAGATAGGAGATTTAATTTCAGAATGTTCATTATTTTAGACATTAGAATCTTTTTTTTTATTAATAAAACCCATAGGCTTATATTATTAATTGTTATCAAAATTATTATTATTATTATTATTATTATTATTATTATTATTATTATTATGTTTATTATTATTATTAATCTTCATATTAACTTTAGTTATTATTTTATTATTATCATATTTTTATTGTTATTTATAGTTTATTTATTAAAAATCATCATTATTTTATTTATATTGTTTTCTATCTCTTTAATTTTACATATTATTACCTTGAAAATTGTTACCCTAATAATTTATATTTTAAAAACTTTTATAATTATTGTAGTTTGTCTTTGATACTCTATTATTATTTTCTTCAAAATTTTTATTATTATGTTTTTAAGGTGCTCCTAAATTCACTTTTATATTTTTATCGTTAATCTTCTAAATATATATAAAAATTAAATGTATGTTATATAAATTTATTTTTTTATTTATAAATATATTTTTTTTACATATTTTTAATGATTTTATATAAAATTTATTGCATCTTCTTTATTCGGAAACTTCAAATCAATATGACCATTTTTTTTTTAAACTGTTGTTTCATATTTAAATTCTTCTTATTAAAATTAAGATCTAAACTCTTCTATACTTCCGTTAACTTAAAAACAATGAATATAATAATTTTTAAAATTTTATTTATTCAATTCTTAGATTATTTGTTCAGCTAATATTAAATAGAAATTATAAATTATTAAATTAATTTTTATTACGAGTAAATAATGGATATTAATGTTTAGGATTTTAAATAATTTTATTTTAATACTTATTATTTTTATTATACACAGAATATGGTTTAGATTATTTATCTTCAGATGGTTATAGTTTATATTCAACCACATAATTTTAATTTTATTGATTTAATTAATCTTACTAAGGACTTTGCCTTTTAGGGGAAGCATTATCTTCACTATTATCATCTTAAATATCAGCCCAATCTTTTATTTATAAATAAAAAATTATGATATTTAAAATTTTTAAATAAATATTGATTAATTAAGTAAATTATTTATAATATTTATAAGTTTTTAATATATAATAATTGTAAGTTAACTTTTTTTTTTTATAGATTCAGCCATTTTTTTAAATTTTATTTATAATTTTTTTTATTTATAAATATTTATAATTTATAAAGAAATTTTATTGAATTAAAAGAATATCTTATTAAAATTATATTTCTTTTGTACCAAATTAAAAATATATTTTGTCTCTTGATTTACTAAAATTTATATTAATTAAATTTTTTCTATTTTAAATAAATATAAAAAAATTTAAAATATTATTTTTTTTATAATATTTTAATATAATTATATGTGTTAAAAAATTTAAATTTAAAATAAATATAATATATAAGTTGTATTACTAAAAAAATAAATAAATAATGTAATGAAATATAAATTAACTTTAAATTAAACTTAGTTTAATATAAAAAAAATAGTAAAAAAAAAAAATGTAAAATATTATTTGATCTAATGCTTTTTTATTTTTAATGCGTATGATATTTTAAATTCAAAAAACATAAAAAATAGGAGAAAAAATGATTAGCGGTTTTTTTTTATTGTTATATTTCCATAAAAAAACAGAAAAAATAAAAATATTTAAGAAAAATAATATTTAAAATATTAAAAAATTATGGTAAATTTGAAAATATATGTTATTTAAGTAAAATATTATATAATTATATTATGAAATATAAAAAAAATTATATACAAATAGTAATATGTTTAAAATATATAATATATAAAAATAAAAATAATTATTTATTAATATTAATTTAATTTAATTTAATTTAATTTAATAAATTAAATTAAATTAAATTAAATTAATAGAAAACAAAAAATAAAAAACTGAATCTTGATTTAAATAATAAAATTACTTTATATATTGTAAATACAGAATTAATTTCCTTTTTAAGAATTATGAAAATGCTTATTTAAATATGATAGATTATGATTAATTATACCACCAATTAATTAAAAAATAAACAGCCTTTTCTATAAGAGACATAATTTAAATGGCTTAAGGAATAGTTCTTTTACCTAAAAAAGAAATTTTTAAGTAAAAAGTTATTACAAATTTTAATTTTAACTCTATTTAAGTATTATAATAGATTATGAAGTTGGTTTCTCCTGTTGATCTTTGTATTAACCCCATATATATGCCATCTAACTAATAATAACATGAATAATTATTTTGTTTTAAACCAGATCATGATATATTTAAGTTAAAAAAATATTAAAATGAATTGAATGAATAAAAAATAGATATAGATACAAAGTATATTTTTTATTTTAAATTAAATTTATATATTTTTATAACTATAAATAAGTGTTTTTAGAATTTGATAAAAAGGCGAACCTATTTTATTAAAAAGTCTAACAAATTTAAACGTAGCGAAGAACTATTTGTTTAAGAGTAAAAAATAAAATTGAGGATTAAATTAAAAAAACAAAAAAAACAAATAGAACAAATTTTTTAGTATAAATTCAAAATAAAAAACTTGAAAAGAAAAAACAAGAACCATAAAACTATAAAAGATTATATAATACTATAAAAAAATAAAATAATAAATAGTAGCATATAAATTTAATTATTTTACCATTTATACAATAATTATTTTTTATATAAAAACAACTATATATTTTGAAATAATTCTTTTATTTAAATTTTGAATAATATTAAAAATATATAAATAAATATTTTTTTCTAATTAATTAATTCACAATAAAAATATATATATATATATTTTATTTTAAGGTATTCATTAATTAAAAAAACAAATAAGGAATATAAAATTAAAATTAAATAAAAATTTTAAGTATTTTAAATAAATTAAAATTTTATTAAAATATAAAATTAAAGCAACGAAAATAAATAAAACTTTGTTAAATTTTATTTATAAAAAAATATAAAGAATTGAGAGAAAAGATATATAATATTTTTAAAATAAAAAAATTAATATTAAACAAAATAAAAATTATAAATTTAAATATAAAAAACTATAGATAATGTAAATTACAAAAAAAAAAAAAATTTAAAAAAAAATATAAAAAAAGATAGAAGAATTAAAAACTAATTAGAAAATATAAAAAAAAAAATTTATAGAAAAATAAATTAAAAAATATAATAAATAAATAAATAAATAAATAAATAAATAAATAAATAAATAAATAAATAAAAAAATAAAAAAAAAAAAATTATTTTTTATAAAATATTAATTATTTTTATATAAATAAATCTTTAATTTTTTTTTTTAGTATTTTAATATTATCTTTTTTTAGATTTAAAGAATTTAATATATTATAAATTAATTTCTTGTGTGAAGCATTATATTTAAAACTATTATCTTTATTTTTATTAATTTTACTATATTATCAATAATTTTTTTTTAATTCATTTATTTTTTTTTAATTATATTTTTTGTTTTTTAATAATGCTGTATAAAACTATAAATTTTAAAACATTTATAAATCTACTTTATAATCTATAATTTTTATATAATATTTATTAATCGATTAGTTTTATTAATATAATTCAAATTATTTTATGATTTATTAAATGCTTTTTTAGTCGCTTAAATATATACTTTTTTAAAAAATTTAAATAAAAAATTGATTTAATAAAATCTACTTTTAAATTTTTTATTATATTATTGATTTTAGAATTCATAATTTTATTTAAATAATTATTTAGACAATTTTTCTTAATATTGCATTAAAAATATGCTTGCTACTTTTACAATAGTAAATATACATTTTTTAAGAAATAAGAATATATTTATTTTATTTATAGTTAAAAATAAAGTGTTATAAAAAATGAAAAACACTTTAAGTAAAATAATAAAATAGTTTAAATAATTAAAAAAAATTATTAAATAATAAAAATAAAACATATCAAATTAAAATAATAACAATAGTTAATAAAAGTAATTAATTATAATGTTTTTAATATTATCTATATAATTAATATTTTAATTTTAATATTAATAGAAAATATATAAATACTATTATCGATAAAAATGAGAATAATTTTAATACCAAAAAATTAAATTTGGATTTACAAAGTGACTAATTTAACTTAAAAAATTATAAAATAATGATAAATTTAATAATTGATTTTATTAATTACCTATAACGATAAGTTAAAAAAAAGATAATTTAATTATTCAAATTCTAATATTGATATTTTAATGAACAATTTGTAATATTTGTTATGATAAATATTCACAATTATATATTTCGATAACAATTTTTTATGAATATTATTAATTCTATATACTTATCATTGAATTTTTTTTATATATATTTTAATATGAATATAAGCAAATTTATAAATACATTTTAAATCTTTTATATAGTAAAATAAATATCCATAAAAAATTTAAACAATAAATCCTTTGTTAAATTAATTGCAAATTTATTTAAATTTTTAAAATATTTATAAAAAATTATTTTTGCTATTTATTTAAGATTTTTAAATAACTGAATTACACATGATTTTTTTTAATTTTTTAAAAAAATAATTTAAAATTTATAAATAAAATACTATTTAAAAATCTATTAATACATATATTTAAATAATTTATAATATTTTTTTAATTATATTTAAATTTTATATTTTATATTTTCTTTTTATTATTTCAATTTATTATATTATTAATATTATTATTAAAGACAAATTTTTTATCAGATTTTTTTATAAATCTTCCTTAAATCCTTTCTCTTTAATCAGCTAGGCTTTTTCTAATAGAATATCTAATATTTTTCCATTATCTATTTTTTTTTTTCTAAATATTTTTATACTTTTTTTTATCTTTCAATTGTACTTAACTTTATTTTATTTTTTTATTTATCTAATGTATCATCAAATTCTTCTTCTTTTTATTCTTTAAAGTCAAATTTTTAAAGGGGAATATTTAAAAATGCACTAAGTTCATTCATTTTAGGTAAATCACAAGGAAAATACAAAGGAAATTATTATTTTAATATTTACAAAGGACAATTTTCTATCTATTTTTAATCGTTTTGATTTTAAAATTACATCATAGAATCGCTTTAAGTGGTTGTATTTGGAGAAAAATTTAAAGTATTTATGTTTTAATCTTATGATAGTTATATTTTTTATTCAGATTTATTATAGTATTTAAATGCTCCTTTTGAAAATAATATTTTTGGAGAATATTTTATTGGTATTTCAATATTCATTTAGATTTTTTTAATTTCTCTTTTGTATTTTTATAAATATTTATAAAAAAAAAATTTTTAAATATTTTTAAATTAAATTATGGTTAAATTTTTTAAAAAAATTATTATTTTATTTAATATTAATAATGAGTAAATACATAAATAAATAACATAACAAAAATAAAATGATAATTTATATATATAAACTAAAATTAATATTATATTTATATAACAAATGAATTTATTAATTAAAATAAATAATATTTATAATAAAGTTAATAAAGACTTAATATTATTAATAATAATTTTAAATTTTAATATCATAAAATATTTCATTTTTAATTAATATACAAATTTAAAGTAAAAATATTTTTATTTTTTTATAAAATTCAATCTATAATTTATATGTATAGTGCGATAGATTTATATTTTTTTTGCATTTATAATATTTTTTGAATGATTTGTTTAATTAAGAAAATAAAGAATATTAACTTAAAAATAGTGTGAATTATAAAGTTATTCGATTTTTTGATTTCAATATTTACTTTATTTTTTAAAAATATTATATATGGAATTTGAATAGACATGCATCATTATATTTTTGTGCACTTTAAAATATATTAAATTTCATTATATTTTTTTTATTTAGCCAAAATCTAGCATTTAATATTTTTAGACTGGAGATTGTAAATAATTTCTTAAACATCGTTCTCTTAAATTAAAAACAAATAAAGATTACCTTCCACAGCTAATAATTCGATACTATCATTAATCATTTAATTAGTAATTTCCATTCCTTTTTCGCCTCCACAATAGCTAGCATCAATGCAATTAATTTAGTTCATTTCTTCAATTTTATTTTATTTTAATAATTAATCTTTTTATTATAAATACTTTTTTGTTTTTTCCATTTCATCTTATTCAGTGGGTACATAAGGCGGATTACAAATTATAACATCAACTTTCCCTTTCATTCTTTTATTTAATCCACTTATTATATTTGTATTTATGCATTCTAATTGTTATTATTTATAATGATAAGCATATCTTTATGTTATAAAATTTGCATCTATATTTATATCTGTTGCTATTCCTAATAATGCATTTTTTTCATATTTTTATAAAAAATTCATCAAATGAGTTATCAATATTCCTGAACCACTCCCAATTTCTAATATTATTGAACTTTATTTCATATTGTTTTTCGCTTCTAAATTTAATACTTCCAAAAAAAAGAATGAATCATCATTTGGCCTATAAACTTTATCTAAATCGCCTTTTTTTATAAATACGTGATACTCAAGAAAATCATATTTTGTAAAGTTGCTATTATTATAAACAATCTCCATAATTGATTTTAGTTTTTTCTTTAGTAAATAATTTTACCTATGTTATTTATAAATAAAAATTATAATAAAAATAATAAATTTATACCTATAATTAAAAAAATATAAAATGTTAATAATTTTTTTAAATTAGGAATAAAATTTAAATTTTAAAAATGAGATTTTCAATATAAAATTGGAAGTGTACTTCTATATATAAAATATTTATCTAATAAAAATTTAATTAATAATTTAAATTAATTTAAATAATAACTATATAATAAATACAATATTATTTTTTTTTTTTATGTAATTATGCAAGATTTAAAAATTATAATAAAATATGTTTTCAATATTTAAACTCATTTTTATTAACATAAATATATTAAAAGTTTTAAAAAGTTAAAATAATTTTTTTTAATTTAATATAAGTAAATTTCATTAAATTTTTTGAATTTCTAAATTTTTTATAGTAAAAAATTAAAAATAAAGTAATTTATAATTATAATAATTATATGCAATTAAAATAAAAGAATATAAAAATTTTATTTAAACCTTTAATATTTTTTTTACATCAATTTAAATTTTATTAATTTAAAGAAACTTTATATTTAAATTTAACTTTATTTATATATTTATTAAGATAAATTATGTTTTATATTAAATAATCTTTAAATTCATATACATTTTAAAATAAATTTTTACTATTGAAATAAATATTTTAAAAATAAAAATTATTTCAAATTTTGTTAAAATTATATATTTATAAAAATTTTAAAATATATATATTAATCAATTTTTGAAAAATTAATAATTAATTAGCAATAATAAAAAATGTTACAAGATTAAGATAAATAAGATAATAGCAAAAATTTATATTTTTTAAAGTTACTTGATAATAAATATTAAAATGTATATGAGACTAAAATAAAATTTAAAATTAATTTCATTCTAAATTTTACTTTTTATTAGTTTTTTAATACTTTTTATATTTATATTTATTTTTTGTAGATTGAAAATACATTAAAATCATATTCATCAAGTTAAATATTTTCTGGAAGAAAATTAGAAAATTTATAAATAAATTTATAAAATAAGAAAACAATGCCATAATGTATTAACTAAATAAATTATAAAAAAATAATATAATTATAAAGAGAAATTTCCAATAATAATAGAAAATTTTTAAAAAAAGATACAAAATTAGGATGTAAATTTATATTTATAACATAAAAAAAGTATAAAAATAGTATGATTAACATATTCAAAACAAATTAGCAAAATAATAATGTTATACAACTCGTTAAAATAAAGAAAACTGTAATAACTTTTTTATTTCAAATTAAAAATAATAATAAGATAAAAATACGAATAAATAAATAAAATTAAGAAATTAAAGTCTTGAAAGTAAAAATTATATAAATGAAATGAATAAAGAATAGAATAATAATAATAAAAATAATAATAATAATAATAATAATAATAATAATAATAATAATAATAATAATAATTAT
>NW_004085946.1:0-37440 GCF_000220395.1 Ichthyophthirius multifiliis
ATTAGGATGAATTATTAGAAATGCAAAAATAGACTAATCAGTACTTTAGTGAAATTATTTATTTTATATATTTTATTTTTGTTAAATAAAAAAGACAACTAGAATAATAACTATATTTAAGTTAAAAAAGTAAAGATGAAAAACAATATTTAATTAAAAATGATGATACTAGTTTAAATTTTTTATAAGAAAAAATAAAAGTACTAGAACAATAATTAAAAGAAAAAAATATTTATATAAAAGAAATCGAATAAGAATTTATATAGGTTTAAAATTTAAAAACATTATTTTAACGAAAACAAAATATTATAAATGCTTTAAGAACCGAAGTTGAGATTTTAACAAAAATATAAAAGGAAAATTATATTCAAAGAGAAAATAATATTAATTTTTTATAAAATTTATAATTAAAAAAAACATGAATAATAATAATATATAATATAATGATTTAAATGAAAATAATGAATAAGATTCTAATTTTTTAAATATTTAATTATAAAGAAGATTTTATTTATAATAATTAAAAAATTATACAAGCGATCAATATTAATATTTTAAAGAATAAGCCTAATAAAGCAAAATATTAAATAATTTATAAATATGAGAAAAATTTAAAATAACCTTTTATTTTTTATATTAGAATATATAAAGAAATTTTTTTTCATAAAAATACTATTTTATATATAATATATTACGATTTTTGTTGTTAAAAAAACAATTAAATTTATTCTCAAAAAATGAATGTTATATAATAAAAATAATTTTTGGAAAAATATAAAAATAATTTCATTTTTTTTTCTTTTTCTTCTTTTTAGGTTTTTTCATATTTACCAAAGGGAAATCCATTCTAAGTCCATCGTCTTTTGGATCTGTTTATTTATTAATATTTCTCAAAAAGTTAATATGAGGATTAGTAGTTTTAAATTCTTATAATTCGGCATCAGTAATAGCAGGAGTGAAATTCAAGAAAACTCTTTCTAATTTAGGAACAAACTTAATAAGTGAATTAATACATTCTTAAGTTATACTTTCTAAATTGTTTAATTCTAAAAATTATAAATTAGGAGTTATTTAAAATAATTTAATAAGAGATCCATTTGTTAAATGCTTTAAACCACCAAGCTTTAGTATTTATAGATGTTAAAAAATAGGTATTTTTTTAACATTTTATTAACCTTTTTTTTAATTTACTTTTTTTTTTTTTTTTAAATACCTGATATTAATCCATATATTCCATTATCGTCTATATTTATCGAACCTGTTAATACTAATTATTAAAGTTTTCGGCAATTTCCTATTTTATCCATTATATTTTTGTTTATTTCTTGTTATGGCATAAATGAAACGTCTAAATATTACAAGTTATCAGCTGAATTATCTAATACAATACTTAATTTATCTCCATTTATTTTTTCGAGATCTTTTTTGTTATATTTATTAAATAATAATTTTTTTTATATAAATACTTGATAACAATAGTTCTTTAAACTTTTAGCCTGCTTAAATTAAATAATCTATAGTTTAATTAGAAATTTAAAAATTAAATGAAATATTTAATTTTTCGAGTTTTTTAGCGTTCTTCAAAGGTTCAAGAGAAATATCTTTTTTTTTAAAAAAAAAAATAAAAATAAAAATAAAAAATATAAAAAAGAAAAATACCATTAACTGATTCATCATTATGAGCTGCAAAAAATTTTATAATTTTATTTTTATGAGAAAGGAATTTTTTGATCCCGTTTTAAGTGAGTTTTTTACAATTACTAACATCTATAGATTAAAGTCTATTTTTTTTTATTATTTATGATATAATTTTAAATTAAATTATTACTTTTCACAAGAGACACCTATTTCATATAATATATCATCAGTAATTTCAGTTCCTGAGAGATTTATTTCTTCTAAGTTTATAGCAAAATAACCAATTTTATTTAATAAATCATTTTATATCCAAGTATGATTTTATAAATTAAGATATAAAAGTTAACTATTAAGAATTTCCATTAAATTTTATTCTGTTAAAACATAATTTGGTAGTTTCTTTAAATTTAAAATATAGAAAATATATAATAATTAAAAATAAAATAATATATACATATAATAATACATATATATATATATATATATATATATATAATATATATATTTCTAATTTTTTTATATATTTTATATATATACTTTTAAATGACGAATTTCCTCAGATTCGTATGTAGGTTCAAATACTATATCTCCTATTTATCTTATTTTTCTACTGAAATTTTAATCAAAGTTAGACAATGGAATTTCTGCAGAAATAGGTAAAAAATTACTATACTATTGAACATTTTAATTTGTTTCTTCAATCTGTATTTTTTTAAATATTAATTTTTATTTTTATTTAATTTTTTAAAATAATTACTATTTTTTATCTTGCATCTCTTTTTACCGTTGTTAAACTTAAATTGGAATTTTTAAAACCATCAGGAGGTACTCCTATTTTTTCTTCAATTATAGGTTTATTTATTTTTTTTAGATTTTAAAAAGGTTTCTTTATTATAAATTTTGTCTCAATATCTTATTTCATTCTTACTTGATATAAATAATCTAAATGAGTTGGATCTTCTCTTGGTTAAGGCGTTGGCATATATAATGGATTTTTTAGAACACGTGGATAATTCATTGAACACCATCCTTTTTTTATTTTTATTTATATTTAATTTATTTTAGTTCAAATTTTTTTGTTTATATATATACCTATTAATGATTTATGGTTTCTAAAAGAAGGAAATTAGTGTTTTTCTATGTTTCTGTTCACAGTTTCGGAAATCGAAAAGTTCTTATTTACATCATACATAAATTATATATTTTAATAAAAAGTTTTTTGATTATTAATTAAAATATATAAATATATATAATATTTTTTTTTTTTGAATTATCGTTGCAAATAAAAAATATAAAGTAAAAAATATAAATATGAAAATAAATTAAAAATTTAAAAAAAAATAATTATATTTTATATTTTAAATATATAAAAAAAAAGAAAAAGCAGAATTAAAAAATAAGTAAAAAATAAAATAAAAAATGAAATCAAAATTAGTTTAAAAAATAAAATAAATAAAAATATATATCAATTAGCTTTAATTCCTTTTAATTTGTTCAAAACTCTATCATAATGACCATTTTTTAATCCCTCAGATTTCCATTTTCTTAATTTAGTAGCTTGGTTTCTTCCTTAATTAAAAAGTTCGATTTCTTTATGAGTCATTTTTAAAATCATATTGGCGCAATCTTCAATAACTAAATAAAATGATTATCTTGCAAAAGATTTCACTCTAGTCTCAAAAACATGTAATAGAACATCGAAAAGTTTATAATCTTTAAAATATAATCCAATTCTAATACCAAATTCATAAAAATAAAAACTTTTTTCACGCAAATTAATAAATTAAGGATCTGCAATTAAGCTTTACTATTTATTGATTTTTTTTTTTTTTTTCAAAGAACAAAAAAAATGTATTTTTTTATTTTTGTTAAATGTATTATATTTATATATATTATTACTTAAAATTATGGCCTGAATATTAATGGAACTTCTAATGTTAATACTGAATCAGAATCTTCTTATTCTTCATTTATTTATAATTATTCGTTTAATTATTGTGCTAACCAAAACGGGACTTCTAAAATTGTATCTTTTTATATGTCTTTTCCATCTGAATATTCTAAATGTAGGTCTAAAAAACCGATTTTAAGAATTTCTTGGTTAAATTTTATGTTAATTTTCTCCTCTTCAAATATTATTTAATCTATATCATAATAGGACATTGCTTTTTTTTGGTTTTATTTGGGAGGTATTTTTTTTTTTTTGCAACAAAAAATAAAATAAAAATTATTTAGTTCTTTTTTTTTTTGTTTTATTTAAAAAATAATATTATATAATTTTTTTGTTTTGAATAGCCGCGAATTTCAAGTGTAAGAGGTTATTTAAAATTATTTTTTTGGTTTATTTATTCCAATAGAATCTAATTATATAAAAAAGTTAATAATTTGAGTAAAAAATAAATAAATTATATTGTATTTTAGCTAAATTTTGTCAAAAATTAAGAGAAAAAAAAAAAACAAAAAATATTTTCTTCTTCCATAAAATATTTTTTTAATTTAAAAGTAAAAATATAAAATTAATTTTTTTTTTGTTTTTCTAAAAAAATAAATAAATAAAAATAATTATCACTACTACTATTATTTATAAATTTTTTCATATAAACTATAACATTCGTCTTTTTATATATTTTATTCTTTATAATTTTCCACTATATAATAAAAAAGTCTAGCATGTCTTTTTTTATTAATTTAAAGGAAGAGATTTTTATTATTATATTCGTCATTCTTTTTCTAATGTTTTAAATTTTATAAACTAGCCAAATATTCGGGTGAAAATTTCCTTTAAAATTCAGTATCTGAGGAATTTATTCTTTAATTTAAATCCATTAATCTACTTAAAATCTAATCTAAGTCTTTATAAACTAAATTACTGAAATTTTTATATTCTGAAATATCTTTTTGTTCATTTTTTAATAAATCTTTTTTACAAGTACATTAATATACTACATTACCATTTTTATCTGAATCTTTTTTATTTATTTTTTTAAATATTATTTAATATAAATACTTGATTTAAATAATATTTCATATTCATTAAAAGATTTTTTGCATTCTGGGCAATAGAAGTTTTTATTTTCTTTCGTTTAGTTTATTTTATCATCGGCTATACTTTTATATCCATCTAAAGTATTTCTTAATTCCTTTAAACAATTTGTATTTAAACCCCAATATATTCTATTATCGATATCTTTTCTTTTCTTTTCTTCTTCGTTTCCTTCTTCTTTATTTTCTTCTCTGTTCTTTTTTCTTTATTCATCTTTTTTTTATTTTTCTTTTATGTAAAATTCTTATTTCTTTTATTTGTTGTTTAAAATGCCTTATTTTTTCATTTATTCTTATCTTTCCAATTTTTCTTCGTCAGGAATTTCATATTTTTCTAAAATCCAACCTTCCCATAGCTTTTCTAATTGTTTTAATTTTATATCTCTTACTCCTTTAGCTGGTTCTTTTTTTTTATTTGTAATTGGATCAGGCTAAATATCATATTTTATTAAAGTTGATTGTGTTTAAGCTTATCCTTGTTTAATTATTATTTCTGGAAAAATTATATATTCGGGGTCTTTATAAAAAAAGCGAACCCATTTTCTAATTAGTTTTAAATACAATTATTCGAATTCCTTTTCTTCATAAGTTTAATTTTTCATATTTTTTTTTATATATATTAGAAATATTTATTTTAAATGAAAATATTATAAAATCTATATAAAAATAAAATAACAACAAAATAATAATAAAAAATTAAAAATTCATTTATTTGTAAAAAGAAGGTTTGTTAACTTTTTTATTTCATTATGTAAATTTAAAATCCTATTTTTTTCGGTTCTAATTTCTGATCTATATTAATTATAAAAACACTCCTAAACTGAAATTTCATCTAAATCATATTCACAATAATAAAAATCAGGCACAGTCTCTCTTGTAATATTTCTATTTTTTTTAATATACTCACTTTTTTTCTTAAAATGTTAATAAAAATAAAAAGGAATAAAAAACGTGGCAGTAACTCCAAATAGAATAAAATATAAATCTACACCTAGTTTTCCTGTTTTAGCCATATAATATAAAAGTCCTTTCCCAGATTTTAAATGTTTTTAAAATGTAAGTCTATTCTAAACACTTGATTCTATTATTTAACTCCATCTATCTCCTATATTCATTTGGGGATTAAAATTTTTTATATCGGCCTTTCTTAATATATTCGATTAATATTATAATTCTCTTGGATCGTCTAAATGGGACATTTCCATAAATGTATCGTGATCATTTGTATATCTTTATTCATATTATGATATATGTTTAAATTTGATTTATTAAAAAAATTATTAGGTTTTGGTATTTTCTATAATAGGATCATTTATTTTGGTGTTTTTATCCAAAATATCTTTCATGAATTGTTTTTCTTCATCTGTTTCTTTTATTTTATCTAGTCCCCATTTTTGTTCTAGTTTTTTATATAAAAAATCATCATTATTGTTTTGTTATTCTTATTATTATTGATCTTGCTATTTTTATTCATCTTTTTATATAATTTATATTTATGAAGGTTTCCGATTTTTTAATTTTAATTTAATTGTTTCTTAAATTAGAACTTTTTTTAGATCTTCGATTTCTTTTGGAGTTTTATTTTTTTAAGAATATGCTTTATTGATGAGGTTTTCATTTTCAAAATTTTATTAATTATTTTCTTCTGGTTTATATTCTATTTTTTCTTCTTATTCATTTTTTTTTTATTTTCTTACATTTTTCTCTTTGTTTGTTTTTTACACACACCCCCCTTTTTTTCTTTAGTATCTAAAATAATTTAATTTAATTTAATTTAATTTAATTTCAAAAATAATGTTTTTATTTTTAAACTAGTAAAAAAAAATGTTAAAAAAATTTAAATTAATCTTTATAATAGTAATATTAATAAACTCATTTTAATCTATAATCAAGATTCATTTAAAATAATTTCAATAAAATTCTATAAAATAAATAATCTAGAATACCCAAAAATTTCGATTTAAAAATTTACTAAATAACTTAAAAGAAATAGAATAAGTTCCTTTAAAAAACTATTTTAATATCCAGTATTATGGTTAAATTTACTTAGGGGATTCGAAATAATAATTTTAAGTAATATTTGATACTGGCTCGAATTAATTATGGGTGCCATCATATAATTGTAAAACATGTGCAGGCCCTAATTTTTATAAATGTTAATCAAATATATGTTAAATATAGGATTATAAATAATATGATATAGAATATGGAAAAGGGTATGTAAAAGGATATAAAGTTATTGATATATTACATTTAGGGAATTTATAGACTGAATATTAATTTTTATAGGTCTTTTATTCAAACGATTTAGAAGGAATTTAAAGTGATGGAATTATGGGATTAGGTGTTAATAATAATAATATAGTTACAAAGCTCTATTTGGAAGGGAAAATTCCTAAGAATTAATTCTCGTTTTATTTTAATGACATTAATAAAATTAAATAAGCATAAGAATAATAATCAGTACTTATTTTAGGAGGGATAAATGAAGAACTAATTAAAGGGAAAACATTTTTATATTTTCCAGTTGTTTCGAAACGTTATTGGAATATTTAGATGAATAAAAGTGAATTTAAAGGAAATATATTAAGTTATATTGGTATTTAACCCAGGTAGGTACTCATAGATACTGGAACTTCAATTATTTATATGCCTAATTATGAGTTTTATAATTTTAAATAGGCTTTAGAAAAAGAAAAATTCTTATGCAATGATCTGGAATTAATTTCTTGTCATTGTATAAGTGAGAATGATTTTCCTAGTTTAAATATTTATTTATAAGGTAATAAAGAGGAATTAAAAATCAAAATAGATGCGAAAGATTACATTTATTTTGATTCAAATATATGTTATTTATTATTGTAGCCTTTAGGAGAAATCGATGTGGATAATATGTGGATTTTAGGAGATATTTTTCTTAAGGATAAGTATATTATTTTTGATTATGATAATACGTAGATTGGGATTGGAATAAATACTTTGTAAAATAAATAAGAGGAAAATATAAAAAATAGAGGATTAGCTTATTTTATTATAGTTATTATTAGTTTGGGATTATCAGCGATATTAGCTAAGTATTTTTATAAAAACTTTATGTGGAAAAATGATAATAGTAATGATAGTAATGATTAAATCAATAAACACATTATATTGATAGTTTGATTATGTTTATATATATTTAATATTTAAAATATAATTTTATAATTTAATAATTATTACTAAAAAATATTTTTATACAATAATATATAAATATATAAATATATAATATATAAATATATAAATATATAAATATATATATATATATATTTATATATTATTAATTTTTTTAATCAGGTTTTTTTCTTTTATTTATTTATAATTTGTATTATTTTTAATAAATTTATAGAAAAATAAGCTATTATTAACATTATATTTATTTTAAATATTAAAATAAATGATAAGAAACGACTTTTTAAAAAATTTATACTCATTCAAAAAAATATATTTATATATATATTTATATATATATATATATATTTATATATATATAAATAAATTTTTATATTTATATATATATTTTTATATATATATATTATTATTCTTTTTTTTTTTATTATTATTAACTTTTATATTTTTTTTTATTAAGTTATTGCAATATTAGCTATTATAAGATTATATTTATTTTAAATATAATAAAAAATAAAGATAATATACGACTGTTTAAAAAATTTAAGACTTATCTTAAAAATTAAACTATTTTTTTTATTAAGATATAAATATTTTATTAATATATTAATTTTTCGATATTATAAATCAATATATAATATTTATTTACTTTTATATTTTTTATTCTATGTCACTTATTTAATCAAGAAATGTGAGTAATTTTAGTGAAATATTAAAATTATTATTTGAAGTTTACATAAAATAGGAAAAGATTTATAAAATGTTTTTTTATAGCATATTCATTATTATTTTAATTATAATGAAATAAATAAATATAAAGGATTCTTATATAAATATAAAAATAATTATATCAATATTTAATATTAATATATATATATATATATATATTATGTTTGTATTTTATTTCAGAGTTTAATTTTGGATTATATGTTAAAATCATTATATATCATATAATGAGATTTTTAGTCATCATTTTGAATTATTTTTATATTGTAATTTTTATATTGTATTTTTTTTATATTGTATTTTATATAAATATATATATATTTTATTTTTTATATTATATTTTTATTTAATTTTTTTTTTACTATTTATAAAGATAAATAGTTTTAGCTCTTTTTTTATTATCTTTTTTTATTTTTTATATAAAAAAATTAATAATTATTTTATTCATATTGTAAAACATAAATCAATATTTTTATTTTTTATCTTTTTTCTAAATTTGATTTTTTTTTTATTTATTTAACAAAAATAGGGAAATAAAAAAATATTTAAATTACATAAAATAAAAAAATCACAAAATATTAATTTAATAAATAAAAATAATATTAATAATAATAAAAAAAAAAAAAATTAAAAAATTAAAAAATTAAAAAATGTCAGGACCAACTCCAAGAATTATGAAAGTATTTAATTTAAAAAAATAAAATAAATAAAAAATAAAATATAAAATTTATTATTATTCAACAACAAAAATAAAAAAAAAAGGAAACACAAAAGCTATAATAAGAAGCAAGTAAAAAAAACAAATAAATAAAAAAATATATATTATATTAATTTAATTTTTTTTATTTTTAATAATAGTCCCATAAATAGATGTTTAAGTTGATAAAAATAATTATCGTCACTTTTTTGTTAAAATATAAGGGCCTTCAAATACACCCTATGATGGAGGCATTTTTAACCTTGAATTATTATTACCAGACTAATATCCTATGAACCCCCCAAAAGCTGTATTTTGTACCAAAATATATCACCCCAATATAGATAATTTAGGTAGAATATGTCTTGATATTTTAAAGGATAAATGGTCCCCTGCTCTCTAAATCCGTTCTGTTCTTTTATCAATTTAAGCATTATTATCTTCTCCTAATCGTATATACAAAAAATAAATTTAATTTATGTTGATTTTTTTTTATATTATATAATTTTTTAAGCTGATGATCCTTTAAATAATGAAGCTGCTGAATTATGGAAAAGAGATGAAAAATAAGCATTATAAATAGGTTTTTTAAAATTATATATATTTTTTTATTATATAAATTTAATATTTTATTAGCAAAAGAATACACTTAAAAATATGCAAAATGAATAAAAATATTAATATAATATATTTATTTTTTTATTGAACAAATAAAAAATAAAAATTAAAAAATTAAGGTTATTATTTATTTTCTATTCAATATTTTTTAAATTCATTTTTTTATTGTTTTGTTTAAAATATACTTTTTTTTTATTATTATATAAATAAAAATGAGTTTTTGTATAATTAATTTATATTTTTAATAAGAAATTAAATAACCAAAAATAAAATATTCATTATAAAGGTAATAAATAATTAAAACTAATCCCATACTAAAATCATGAAATATTAATATAAAATAAATATAAAATATATTAAAAATTATTAATTAAAAGAAAGGAAAAAAAAAAAATATGAATATATTTACAAATAAATATTTTAAATAAAATATATATAATTAAATAAATTATATATGAATGATTAATAATATATTTTAATAAAATTCTATATTTTTGTAGTAATTATTTTAGGTTTTGCTAAAAGGTTTACAACTTTTTTAAATTTTAAAGCAATAAAATACTTAAAAATTAAATTAAAAAATTAAAAATAATATATATAAATAGGTATATAAAATAATATATAATAAAAAATATATATAAAAATAACAAATTTAAAAAAATTAAAAAGTAAAAAAAAAAATAGTTATTGATTTAATTTTAAAATATTGGATTTAATTATATATTTTTATATTTATGATAAATAAATTATTTTTATTTATATATATAATTAAATATTAAATAAAAAAAAAATTAATAATAAAAATAATATATATTAAATATTTAAAATATTATAGATAAATAAATATATAAATAAATATATAAATATAAAAATACATAAATATATAAATATATATATATATTTTTATTTACATTTATAAAATACAATTTATATTATTTATATATATAATATTTAATAATATATTTTTACATTTTAAATATTTATTCTTATTTGCATCATATATGTTATAAAAAATTACATATTAAAATTTTATTTATTATTTTAAGTTTAAAAAAAACAAATAATAAAATATATTAAATATTTTTTAAATATAAAAATATATGATTTTTTTTTTTTATATTTAAATATCTTTTTTTATATAAGATTTATAAAAAAATAAAAATCTTGTTTTTTCAAATTATATATAAAGATTTATTTAATATTAGTATTTATTTAAAAAAATATAATTCTATAAAATAAAAATTCATATTATTTTTATTAGATTTTTTTTATTTAATTATATAATAATACACCTATTATTATTAAAAATGTTATTTTTTTAATTCTTTACAATAATTTATTTAAACTTAATAAATTTTATGCCAATTTATTAAAACATTAATAGACTCTTTAAATTGTGAATTATATATATATATATATAATTTAATTTGTATATACAGTATAAAAATACATTTCTCATGCATTTAAAACATATAAATTTGATTACTCTTTTTTTTAAATACATAAGTTTTTGAAAATTTAAAGCAATATACTTTAAATATAATATTGATTTTTCTTGAAAAAGAATCTTAAACATTACCTTTTACAATTTTACATAAATAAAATTCAATAAAAACTTTTTAATTTTCATTAATTTTTATATAAAATTAGGTTTGGAACCTTTTTAAGCATCTTATATCGCTACTGATTCTTTTTATTAATTATATAAAATTCTTTATTGAAGATTGTGTTTATTAACGTTTTTTTAAAGGAAAAATTGCTCAGAAATCCAAAAAAACGACTTTTTTTAAGTTAAGAATTATTAAAAGAACATTGGGTTGGTAATTTTTATAAAAATCCTCATAATGTTGCAGAAAAAGTCTATTTATAGAATATTCACGAAAGATTATATCAAGAAATTATAAAACATGATTAAGTACATATTTTTTTAAAAACCGGTTCACTTCAAATAATTTATTATGGTTTGATATACAGAATAACCTGGTGAAATGGCTTATAAAAATAAAAGTGGGTTGACATATAATTACTAAGCGCCTCCTGCCACTGGTCTAGTAAAAAATTTTAAGGCTAGAGTTTAGGATATTTAAAGGTTTAGTATTGGAGGATTATTGAGTGAGTTTTAGGTTGATTGAGTGGATTTATAAGCCTTTTTAAGATTTTAATTGATTTACATAATGTATGGTTAGTAATAATGGATTAAAAATAAAAAGGGAATGTGATTAAAGTATTTATATTTAAATATATATATATATATATATATATATATATATATATATATATATATATATATATAATATCTAATATTTTTTTTTTGTTTTTTTTATATGTATTATAAATGTTTATTTACATATATTATTTATTTTATATGATAATTTTGCTTTATGTTTTTAATAAATTTAGTGGAATTATTAATTATATTTTAAATAATATATAGAATGTGGTAATAGTATTATTTACTTTATTTAAGAGTTTTATTATTAAATGAGGTTGATGTTTAGTTTAATGGATTGGTTTATTGCTAATTTAGTTAAAATAGTATTGTTATAAATAGTAAATAAGGAGCTTTATATGGAGACGATATATATGTTATTATTAAAAATATAAAATAATGATAAAGACAAATTGTGTTTATTTTTTATATAACTTTTTTTAAATATATTAATTGATTTAGATATTTTATTTATTTTTTTAAAGTGTTTATTTATAAATAATTTTTTAAAAAAAAATATTTACCTTTATTAAAATAATTAATAAAAAAATGAGTATTAATTATATATGTATAAAATTTTTATTATATATTAAAAAATTAATAGTATGTAATTTAAGAAAAAATTTTAAAGTTAATTTATTAAAGTATTATTTTGAACAGAATAATCTTATTATTAAAATTTTCTCAATCTAACTCATTTACTTCTTCAAGCCATTTAATTCTTTTTCCATCTTCCCAAAGTCCGATTTTAACTTCACCATTTGGAAGCACATACTTACCTTTTCCATTTTATCTAAAAAAAAATGTATAATTAAAATTAAATAAAAAAGACTATTTATTACTTTCCGTAAGCCCAAAAACCTGTATATTATCTCCCGTCAGCCCAAATATAAGTACCTAATCCATGTTTCTTATCATATTAATAATATCCTTCGTATTTTCTTCCATCTTTCCAAGTATAAATACCTTAACCATGCATATTATTATTTAACCATTAACCTTCATATCTTCTTCCGTCTAGCCAAGTATATATTCCATATCCTGAAATTCTTATTCAATATATTAATATATGAATACAAAGATTTATATATATAAATATATATTTATAGAAATATATAAAAATAAATATATATATATATAATATATATATATATATATATATATATAATTTTTTATTTTTTTTTATTATATATATTTATATATATATAATTGAGTATTTATATATTATATATATATATTTTTATTCATTTAATATTATTTTTATATTTATAAATATAAATTTATCTATAAAATATACTTGTTTTCATACCAATCTCCTTCATATTTAGATCCGTCAGACCATAAATACGTCCCATTACCATGTTTTCTTGTTTCTTTATAATATCCTTCATATTTAGATCCATCTGCCCAGGTTTCTATACCATATCCATCTTAAAGATCGTTTTTCCATTATCCATCATATTTTGCTCCATTAGTATGAATATACATACCTTTTCCATTCGCTTTATCATCTTTCCATTAACCATCATATATATCTCCATCTACATGGTAAAATTTACCGTATCCACTTGCTTTATTAATTAACCATTCTCCTTCATATCTAGCACCATCTGCCCATGTTTGAATACCAAAACCATCTCTTACATTTCCTTTTTTTAATTTTAATATTTTATTTCATATATTATTATTATTTTTGTTAAGACTTTTTTAATGTCTTTTTGCTTATATTTTTTAAAAAAAAAATAATAAAAATTAAACCTTTCCATTCTCCTTCATATATTGCACCTGTTTTAAATTAATAAGGAGATCTTTTTAACCTTTAATTATAGTTTTTGTAACTTAATTATAATGTTTCTTAATATTCCTCTGCTGTGAAATATCGTTATTCATTTTCATTTCCTGTAACATTATTTTAATCATCATATTAAGGTTCTTCGGCAAATTAACTTTAATTTTATTATTACCTAAAAGAACTTAGTTATTATTATTATTGTATTTAAGACTCTTGATTTTGGGATTTTTGAGAATTTAACACTATAATATTGTTTATATTACTAGATTATTTTTCACTTTAACGACCAGAATATAATTGGGCTGTAGCACCGTTATCGACTATAGGATCGGTAGTAAATTCGTTTTATTTATCCCCTTTTTAACATGTTGTACAAGCAGAACAATCTTATCCCATATTATGTAATTTTTATATTATTTTTTGATGACTTTTTTATTGAATGTTAAAAAAATATCGATAATATATTTTTAAATTTAAACAATATTGTTGCTTTTTTATTTATTTAAATTTTTTTTTTTTTTTAGTGCAATATATATTTTAAAAATTAATAATAATTTATTTATATTATCATTTAACTTTTATTATATATTAATATATTAAATCACTTAATATAAATTATATATAAAAGCTTTTATTTTCAATAATATCAGTATATCTTTTAATATGCTTTTTTAATTAATTACTAAAGTACTTGAAACTTTCATTAAACATAATTAATTTATAATGAATATTTAAAAAATTAATATCTTCACAAATATTTTTTAGGTTTATTCTGCATTAAAAATCTTCTTTTTTTTAAAAAAATTAATTTTCAATGTGAAATATATATTTCTTAGAATTTTATCTCCAAGTAATAAATTTACTAGAGGCATACAAACCGTCTAAAAAAGCTTTATTTTTCATATTATTTGCCATATTTAATTATTATCTTTTCAAAAATAAAATCGCTTCAGGTGTACTTGTCAAATTGCAAATATTACAAACATAGTTTTCATTTGAATTATGCTCTCCGTACATTACTATTCCGAAATTTATTGATACTTTTGATTATAAAGGGTATATTTTTAGTGCTATGGTAGTTATTATGCTTTATATTGTTAATAATATGTTATCTTCTTCTAATCTTTATGAATTTATTATGTCAGAAAAACAAAATACTATATCTATATTTTATTCTAATGGTTTTATTAGAAATTTATCTATGTTTATTATTTTTGATATTTCAGCAAATTTTTACTGGCTAGGCTATTTTTCTTAATTTTTTTTAAGTTTTTTTTATTTTTTTTCAAGTATTTAAATTTCTTAGTCTTCTTAGTCTAATATTATACAACTTTTATCCATAAATTAGTTTTTTTTTTTTTTTTTTTTTATAATATTATTTTTATAAATTATTATCTATTTTTTTTTTAAAAAATATTTTTTATTTCAATTTTTTAGAATTTATTATTAATATGTAAATTTATAATTATTTTTTTAATAAAATAAATAATAAAGAAAGTGCTCATTTTTTCTTTTTTTTATTATCAATCCCTACCCCTCCTATTCCATTTATATTTATATAATGTCTCGCTTCTAATACATCTCCAAATTTATTCTTTTTAGAATAATCAAGCACTACTATTTAATATTTTCCAGGAGGAAAATCTTCTGGAAATTCCAAATTTTCAATTGTAGCAACTCCATTAATATTTTATATAATTAAAGCCTTTTTTTTAATAAATATTTGTGTGTGTTTTTTTTTTTATTTTAATTATTAATAAAATAAGGACTTTTTCTTTATCAGTTTCCGAAGGATTAAATAAGTTAACTTTTAATTCATCTTCCTATTAGCCTTATTAAATATTTTTTTAGCTTCTTTTTTTGGAGGAGCTTTTTTAGCGTTTTTTTTAATATCTTCTTGGTTTTGTTACTTTTTTATTTTATAATTTTAAATTATTTTTAAGAATTTATTTTTTACTTCTAAAAGTTCTTTTTCACGAAGGGCTTCTTATTCTCTTTCTAGTTTAATTTTTTCTATTTCTTATCTTCTATTTTATATTAATTGTCTATAATCGAATCTAAATTTAAGTATTTTCGGTTCTTCTTGTTCTTTTCCTTTTTCGGGAATTTATTATTGTACTATTTTTTATTTTATTTTTAGATAAAGTTTTTTTTTTATTTATTTTTAGAAATAACTTAGTTCTATTTTAATTTTTCTTCCTGATTCACAATTTACTGCTTCCTTTATATTTTTTTTTTTATTTATTTTTTCATGTTTTTATTAGATTTTTTTTGTTTATTTTAAAATTAATTACTGGAGGTGGTTACATCATTTTTGGTTAATTAAAATCAGGCATAGGTGGTGGATTTTTAATTTTTTTATTATCTTTCTGCCATTATTTTATCATTTCTTCAATTTATTCCTATTTAGGTTATTAAGGATCAAGGATATCAGGACCTTAATAAGCAGTAAAAATCTTTTTTTTATTATATAAAAAAGTTAAAATAAATTTATACCATATATAATTTATTTTTATTTTTATTTTATTTAAAAAATAAAAAAACATTTATAGTGATTGGTTTTCCACAAATTTCATATTCAATACAAGGTAAACTATCCTCAGGATTTTTATTTTTATCGTCTTTTTTTTTATCATTTCTATTATTTTCTATAACTTCATTATTGATTTCTTGTTCAGTTTTTAATTTCGATTCTTCAATAATAAATATATTACTAACAACTTTTTTTTTATTTTAATATATATATATTATACAATAAAGTAATTTTTTTATAAAATAAAAAATACGCTAAGGAACATCTTCTGCGAAAATTCCTTCATAAATAAAATTTGATTTCAAAAAAATAAATTTCCCTTTTCCATTTTTTTTATTTTCCTTAAATTCTCCTTCATAGATATATTATTCTTCATTATTTTCAAAAATACCTTATAAATTTTTAATATAAGAAAAATATTTATTTATAAACAGAATAATACCTTATCCATCTTTTTTCCCATTTTTCATTTCTCCTTTATATTTATTTCCATTAGAATATGTAATTTCACATTTCCCATGTGGATTATGATTAAAAAAATATCCATCAATAGTTTCTCCATCACCCATAATTAAGTAACCTTTTTAAAGTAAAAAAATTATAACATATCTATATTTTATTATTATACCCTTTCCATGTCTTATATTATTTTACCATTCACCTTTATAAATTTCACCTGTTTTTGCAAAAAACTCTCCATATCCATCTTTTTCTCCAAACTTAAATTCTCCTTCATAATAATTTCCATTTGAATATTACATTTTTCCTCTTCCATTAATTTCTCCTTTATCAAATTATCCCTTATTTTTTGTTTGTTTTATTTTTCCCTTTTTTTTTTTTTTTAAAAAAAAAAATACTTCATAATATGTTCCATCTTTCATTCTTAAAACACCTTCTCCTTATTTAACTCCATTTTACCATTATCCTTCATATTGAAAGTAATTATTTTAATAGGTAAATATTCCAACTCCGTTTCTTTGTTTTGTCCATAAATCTTTATCACCAACATAATTCTTTTTTTTATTTTTATAATTAATAAAAAAATATTTAATTTTAATAATTAAATTATATTTGCAATTTTTCTGTTAAAATTTATATTTTATATCTGCTTTTTTATATATTTTATAAAATAAACAATACATCACGAGTTTATTTTATTGTTTTTTGCATATTTTTATTCTCTTTTTATTTTAATTTTTTTATTTTTCTTATTTGAAACTTATATTAATATTTTTTGTTTTTTTTAGTAGATTCTTTTTTTTTTTTTAGAAAAATTTATTATTTTAAATTAATTTATTGTACGTTTATATATTATATTATTTATATGTATTTATAAACAAAATTAAATGTAATTATTTATTATTTTTCACATTTATTAATTATCCTATAAATAATTATTATAAAGTTAATTATTTTATTATTTATAGTTAATATCTTTTTATAGTTTATCAATTTCATTTATTTGATCTTGATTTATATTAATTTAATTTTACTATTGTTTTTCATTTGTAATATTAATTTTATTCTTCTTATTAAGTTGATAACTTTTTATTTAAATTTATTTATCTTTCTTATTATTATTATAATTTCGTCATTTTTTTATTACTAAAATTAATATCTTCTGAAATTTACTTCATTTTAAAATTAAAAAACTCTTGTAATTCTTATTTAGAAATTATTTATTTTTCTTAGTTTTAATCATGAAATTATTTTTCTTAATGTTAAATTTAATATTCCTTCTTTATATTCGGAAATATTCTATTTTTTAAGCTTTCAGACTTTATTTAATATTTATTTTTTTATATATACTTTTTCTATTCATTTTTATTTGTTTGATCTTTTTCAATTAAAGCTTCATCGTTATTTGAATTTTTTTAAAAAATTATCGTATTTTTTTAACTTGATAATTAACTTTTTTATTTACTATTATTCATATATTATGAATTAACATATATGTTGCTTTTGAATTGATTTTTTTCACTTTAAAAATTATTAATTTTTTAATTTATTAATATAAATTCAAGTAATTATTATAAAATAGATTTTATTTTACATTATTTTGCTGATGTTTTAAGAATTTAATAAAATGTTTTTTTATGTTTGATTGATATATTTCGGCCTATCTAAATATTTTTCTTTTATAACCTTTAATTATAATATTTATTCGTTTTTTATTACTTTTATAAAAAAATACTTAAATATCTAATTTAAGTTTTTATTATTATGATAAAATTTTATATTTTTTTGTATTTCTAAGCTACTGTATTTTTTATTATAAATTTTCATCGTCTTGTCTTTGAAGTTTTATTAATCCAACTTATTATAATAATTTTTATCTCTATTTATTTTTGAAAAAATACTCCAAATTTTAATCTCTAAGCATTTAATAATTTTACAATTAAGAATCTTATCTTATACAATCTACAATAAAGTTTTTTTTCTATTTTATTTTATTTGAAAAAAAGAAAAGAAAGATAAAAAAATTGGATTTTTAAATAATACAATAGTTCTTTCTTTTGCTTATTAACTATTTGATTAAATCATTTTTTTATTATTATAAATTTTTTAAAATATTTATTAAATTATATTTAATAAATATTTTACAAAAAATAAAATTTTTGAATATAGTGTGAAAAGAAAATACATATTAAATTTGTTATTAATAAAAATTAAAAATATGATAAATTCAATAAATATTTTTATATAATATTAAAAACCAATAAACTTATAATAAAATAGATTTTTACACTATTCTTTACATATATAATATTTTTTTTGTTAAAAAAATACTAAATAAATTTAACAAAGGTTAAATAAAAACTTAAATATTTAATATTTTTTATTTATATATATTAAAATAAATTATATATTCATTATAATTTAAATGTTTAAAATATCTTATAGAATTAAAATTAGACAGACAGCTATTTTTAAATTATATCCTTTAATAATATAATAGCGTATTTTTTAAGAAAAATACGAATGTATATTAAAATTCAAACTCTAAAATAATAAATAAAATTTATATATAGATATTTATAAGATTAAAGATATTTAATCAAATTATTTAATAATAAAAACAAAAAAATACTAGAATTATATTTTTTTATAAAATAAAACAAAAGCCTAAAAATATAAAATTAATAAAATAATTAAAAAAAAAATATATAAAAGTATCTATAAAAAATACAAATAACTTAATTTTTTAGAAAAGTGAATAAATAATATAAAATTTAAAAATATAATTTAAATAATAATTAATATATTTAAAAAATGTATTTTTTAACAAAATATTGCTATTATTTAAGCAAATATCCATTACCAACAAAATTAATAACTTCAGGAACACTATTTGGACTAGGAGATTTAATAGCCTAAAAAGCAATAGAAAAAAAATAGAAGCACGAATATTAAAGAACACTAAATTTAATTATTTTTGGAGCATTTTTCGCAGCTCCTGTATTACATGTATGGTATTAAAAGCTGCCCATATTTTGTGAATAATATATATTTAAAAGATATTAAAATCTTTCGAAAATTCAATAATCAATAATAGAAATGTCTATTGATTAAACTGTTTTTGCATTTAATTTTAATATTATGTTCTTTATATGTATTAACTACTTAGAATATTATTCTCTTGATAGGGGTTTTTAAGCTATTAAAAATAAATTAGGCGAAACTATGATTGCAAATTGGTATATTTGGCCTTTAGCTTAAATTATTAATTTCCAATATGTTCCTTTATAATATAGAGTTTTATTTGCTAATATTATTGGCTTATTTTGGAATGTTTATCTTTCATATATTTAACATAGAAAGAATTGATGTTTTATTATAAATATAAATATGTATATTTTATTGTATTTATTTGTTATTTTTTATGATTTTAAAATAAAATAGTTTTTAGTATTTAATAAATATATTTTTTTTTATTAAATATATAATTAAATAGAATATTTATTTTTAATTATTAAATATTATAAAATGTATTATTTTATTAATAAACATATATAAATAAAATACATTTTCGAAATATAATTATCTAAAAATAAAATTATTTATACTTTTTATAAATTATTAATCTTTTTAAAATATTTAAAATAATTTTTATTTTATTGAAGAAATTTTTTTTTTTTAAATAAAAAAAATAATTTTTTATTTTACTAATAAAATTTCACTAATATATATATTTTTTATAAAAAAAATTATCTAGTTTTATTTTTTTGATTATGTTTTTTTATTTTTTTTAATTAAAATAAATCATTCTTAAAAGTAATAATTTATAAATGTTTTAATATTTTATTTTTTATATTTATCTTTTTACTAATAGTTTATTTAATTCTATATAAACCATTCTGGTTGCCTTAGAAATATTAAAATTATTGCATAAGAAATATTTATTCTTATTAGAAATTTTATCTTTAGAAATCTAATACGATAATTAGATTTTTCTTAATAAATAATTATAAAATGTTAATTTTTAAATACTATTTTATCTATTTAATATTCTAAAAAATTATTAACTATTTAAATCATATAAAAATCTTTAAAAATAAAAATGAACTCATAAGTTATAGAAACCGAATTTAAAAAATGTTTATACACTAATAGAAGTATAGTCTCTAAAAATTTCCTTCTAAAAAAATAAAATATAAATAAGAAAATTATAAACAGAAAATAAATAGAATATGATAGCACATAAACTTTAAAAAAATAATCCAATATAAATTTTATAATTATGCTTTTGAGAATTTAAAAAAAGTCTAAGTTTCTAAAAAGTAGGCATCCAGATATAAAAAATTGCCTTTTTTTCTAATACAATTATCCTTTAACCAGGAAAGAATTAAATTTTAATAAAGTTGCTATAATAACACTAAAAATGACTTACTAATATATAATTTAGTCTTTTTAAATGTAAAAGTAAAATATATTAAAGAATCATCATTCCCAATAATATAATTATTTTGATTTGATTATTCAAAAACACAATTTTATGGCGTAATCTTTTTCTGAAACTTTTCCTTTATATTCAGCGCTTTGTTAAATATAAAATTTTAGTTTTTTTTTAGACAAATAATTGGATAAATATTAGACTATTAAGTTAAAACAAGTTTAATTTTTTTAATTATTATTTATTATTTTTTTAATGTTTATATATATATAAATAATATATATAAATATAATATTATTAGAATGAAAGTTTACATAATATTTATAATTTAAATATAAATTATAATTATATAATTTTTAGTTAATATTTATAATCAATATAATTATATATTTGACAAGCAAAAGTAAAAAAGATTCTTTAATAAAAAATAAATATTAATTTATATAATTTAAATTATTAACTTAAAGTTATTATTAAGTAAAGATAATCTATTAATTTTATAAAGTATATTTAATTTACATAAAAAATAAAATATAGAAAGTATTTTTATTAGTAGTTAAAATAAAAAAAGGCCACATTAATTTATTAAATTTACATAAATAAAAAGAAAATAAATAAATGCATTTCATTTTTTATTTTCCCTTTTTTATTAATCCCTTATATTTTTGATTTATTATTCGAGATTAACCTATAAAGGATCAATTTTAATGCCTTCTTAAGTAGTAAGTTCTTATTATTCTTATTTTAAATATTACTCTATATCATTTTTAAAAATTGGATACAAAGAATCAAAGACAGTATCAATATTTCTAACAGAGACAATTTATCCTTTTTTTGTAAAATAAATAAAAAGTAATAATTAAATTATAATAAAACCTGCAAAATGAACACTAATGACAAAAGCGAAAAATTTTCTTATTAAAGATTATTTTTTTAAAACAGTACAACATAAAATACTTCCAAATAAAGATCCAAAGGCAAATCCATTTTTTCTAATTTTATTTTAATATTCACCAACTAAATTAACAAAAACAATTCTATTATCTCTTTATAAATTTCTATTATAGATTATTTATTAGCTTAAGCTTTAACATTTTAAATACGATTTCGGGTCTAAACTTATTTTTTAACATTTCAATTCTTCTTCACCTTATTCTAATGCAAATTTTTTTCTTCCTTATATATCTTTGTCCATTTCAGTTTTGTTCTTTTAATACATGTACCTTAATGCTTATTATTTTTATCTGAATGAAAAGTCATTCTTTGATATGTATTTTTGACCAAATATATTTGTGAAAAAATTATTTATATCATTATATGCTACTTCTATATATTTTTAAAATCTTGATTCTATTCCTGTATATTACTATTAATTATATTGCTCTAATAATTTTTGCTTTAATTCTTCTTTTTTATATTTTAAGATCTATTCTTAGGCAGAATTTTCCTGTTTTTTCGGTTCAGAGGGTTTTTAAGGTAATATAAATTCTCGGACAGTATGGGTTTAAATTTAATTATTGGTTTTATTTTCCATTTTTTTTAATATATTTTTATATTTTTTATAAAAATAAAATTAAGATATAATTAAATATTTTTATTTTTTGAAATTATAAAAGATAATTATATAATAAACAAAAGGAAATGTTTAAATTTTAATATAAAAGATAATAGTCAATTTTTTTTAAATTTCTTTCTATTAAACAAAGAATATTATTTATTTTATTTATTAAAATTATAGTATTTGTAATTAGGATTATCATTATATTCTTGAAAAACAAATTAGTAATTATTGTGTGGAAAATATATTTAAAAATTTTTCTATTTATCAAAAAAATCTAAAATATAAAAAGGAAAATGTTTTTATTCTTCGATTTTAGAAAGACTTTTATTATATTTATTTTTAAGCGTTTATTAAATATCTATAAGTTTTAAAAAGGAAGATTATTTTTTAATCCTAAATGGAGAAATATTTGAATTTGATTATTCTTTAGAATTAATTTAAAAAACAATTTTCTATTCTATTTGTTATTATTATTATTAATAATTTTATATATTTTATTCAAAAGAATAATCGGAATGATTATCAACTAATTCATTTTAAAAAAATTAATCAATAAATTATCTTCTATCAATTTAAAATTAAGAAATGCTTTCTTTTATATATTTATTTTCACTTAAAGTATAAATTAATGATTATTCATGTCTTTAAAACTTAGTTCTTTAAACAATTTCTGTACTAAAATTAGTCTTTAATTTTTATATTATAATATATATATATATAAATAAGTATATAAATATATATATTTATTAATTGTATATTTATATTATTTATTTATATATATATATATATTATTTTATATTAATATAATATATTTATAAATTTATACTTTTAATATAACATATTCTTTATTAGGTTAATAGTGTACTTGCTTACAATATAAAGATATATGTCCATTTTTTTCACAACTACCACATTTACTCTTAAACATATCTATATTTTATTAAAACTGAATTTTATCTTTTATTAAGCAATATTTTTGGTAATCTTCTGGATAGTTTTTAATTATATTAATAAAGTTTGTTTTTGATATTTCTAAAATTTATGTTTGTCCTATTGATTTTGCGTTAAAAATTTTATCTTAATTTCCAAAAAATTCTAGTTCTCCGAAAGATTATGACTTTTATAATTCTTAAATTTAAATATTGTTTTTTTCAATTGAAATAGTACCATTTTATATAAAATATAATTTATCATTTTTATCACCTTCTTTATATATATATTCTTCGTTTACAAAATCTATCTAATTAAATTATAAACCTTTTTTTTTGTTAATATTATATATATGATAATAAATTTTTAATAATAACTTAGATTTCTAATAAACTTTTCTGAAAAATTATCCTTGAAAATTCTAGATTTATTTAATATTTATAAATTTATACTTAATTTGATTTTATCTTTAATTTCATTTGACAATTTATTATAAATTTCTTTTTCTTATTATAAAGTTAAATTATTATCCACTTCAAATTTGTATTCTAAATATTTTCTTATTTCTAAAGCTAATTATTCACTAATATTTTTAGATATTAAATATCTTTTTTTTTGTTTATTTTTTTTTTTTTTTAAAAAAAAAATTAAATCTTTTTTAAAATTAAATAAACGAAAAAAAACCTATTTACAATTGTCATTTCTGTTGTAAATTATTTTTCTTTTTTATTTAATTCTTATACTATAATCCCAATTGTATTAAACGAATATGCAAATATACCACAAGAAATCAACATAAAAACAGTATAAATGACAATTTCATAAATATTCGCAGGATTAATATCTCCCAAACCAACAGTAGTCATAGTAGTAACAGCCCAATAAAAGGCATATACATATTTAGTAAACCAACCTTTAATCTAAAGAGCTGGATCATATTTTTTAGTCCATGTATTTTCTACGTCTAAATGAATATCTATTCCAATAAATCCACAGGCGAACATATGCCCAACAAAAAGGACAGTAAAGGAAACTCTAAGAATTTTAATAAAAATATAAAATTTATTTTAAATTTAAGAATATTTAACGAAAAATCTCGAAACGCTTTTAAGTTTTAACAAAATAAGAAAATTTAAAGTTTAAACTATTCCTGTATATCCTCTATCACTTAAAAAAAGAGGAATCAAACTCAAAATATCATATATTAAGTTATTATCAATATATTTTTTAATTATTTTAGATTTGTCCATAACACATAGTCCTTTATCAAAATATCCTATATTAAAACTAATAATTATTTATAATATAAAGACTAATATGGATAATTTACTAAAAAATAACCTTTTATTTTTATATATATAAAAATAAAATAAAAAAAAAATATATATATTTAAAAATAAAAAAAAACCATTTTGTTCCATAAATTTATAAAAATTATGAATTTGCAACTGCTTCTATTGGTAAATAAGTAATTAAAAAAATTGTATTTATAAAATGAAGAATATCAAAAGCTAAAAGCTTAGGTGAGTTAGGGGAAAAAACAGGAACTTTTTAGATTAATTAACGTAAAAAATTTAAATTTAATTATTCCATATAGAATTGCTTTTTTTAAATTTTATTTGAAAAATCATTTATTAATAATAATTAGTTTTTAGTTGGAAAAAATAAAAAACTCTTTATTTTTGTAATAAAAAGAATCGTATATACACATGAAAGTAGCTTTTTTAAATGTAAAGGTAAAATATTTTTAGAAATTTTTTATGATGAAGAAACTTGTACTTATGTAACTAGTTTTTAAGGTAATCCGAAAAAAAATTATTGCTAATCTTTTACGAAAATACTTCTGTGTCGATTTTTTGAATCTTTTGAAATACATAATGTATTTTTAAGGCTATTATTCTAATTATTTGTATTTTTATTTTTAATTTATGTATCTATTATCCTTTTTATCTTTTAATTTATTATTTAAGAATCTTCGATTGAACTACTATTGCTTGATGAAGATTTTTTATTTGATGAATTCTTTTATTCATTTTTTATTTCAAAGTTATCGTTTATATCCTGTAATATTTTAAATTATGGCTTTTTGAAATCAGGGGTTTCTAGTTTTTATTTTATAATAAAACTATTGTTATATGTTTAGTTAATAATGATTTTTAATTATATACTTTTTTTACTTGTTTTTTGTATTATTAGTTTTTTAATTTATTTATGTTGTATTAATTGTATTTTCTTCTTAAAAATTATTTTATTTATTTATCATAATAAATTATATATTTTGCATTTTTATTTTTTTTCTTCTTTTAAATTATAATTTTATTTTATAATTATATTTTTAAATTTTAAATGTTTTTTATATTTATTCTATAAATATATTATAAGAAGAAAAATATTTATAAATATAATGTGATAAATAATTCTATTTTTTTAGTAAATTTAAAATTTCTAATAGTTCATAATAAAATTTATCTGTTTAAAAATTAGTATTAAATATATTATATAATTAAAATTAATTTTGAGTTAAATAAAAGTTTAATAAACAAAAATTATTAAAAATAATAATTTAAAATATATTATAAGAAAATATATATAAAAATATATATAAAATATATTATTATATATATATATATAATTGTATATATATATATATATATATATATTATATATTACTTATCATTTCAAAAAAAAATAATAATAGCCAAAATAAAACTTAAATATATAAAAAATAAATGAATAGTACCATTCTTTGTAGTAATTTACGAATTCCTTAAGATCGCCTACCAATAAGCTGCCGAAGTTTAATAAACATAAATCAAATACATACATATACCTAAAGTAGATGTGGATATTGTCATAAAACACAATGGAAAACAAGTGGATTTGACTGTGCATAAATGTAATTGAAAGATTATCAATTATTGCTAGATAGAGGTTGGAGAAGATGTGGCACATATTATTATAAGCCTGATTTTAATACATGTTGCTGTTAAACATATACTATAAGGATAAATGTTACTTAACATACATACAATAATTCATAAAAAAAAGTTTATAGAAAATTTTAAAAAATGTTGGAAAAACCTTCTAAAGTAGATGAGAATGAAATAAGTGAAAGTGAATAAAAAAGTGATGAAAAAATATTTAAATATGATAGAAATTAAATTCAGTTAATTGATGATTAATTAAATATTGAAATTAAGGAAAGAGTAATGGTCACATTGAAAATTTTTATTTAGAAAATTTAAGATAAAATAATTGAATTTTTCCAAAATCTTGAAATTTAAGAAAATCCGAGTCTTATTTTAGACAATAGGATTCTAAATAAATGCAAAGTATATAATAATAAGAACTTTGTAAAATATGGGACACATTCTACGAATTTTATGAGTATTTTATATAGGGAAAATTGTGAAATATTATAGTAATATTTTAAGAAAAAATATGATTTTTTCGAAAAATCTTACCTTTTTTTGGACTGTATTTTAAATTAGGCAATTTAAGAAAGTGAAGAGAAAATATTAGATTTAAAATTGAGTCATTTTGGAGAAATAAATATCTTTTACAAATGTGATTTATTTTAATAGAAATTAAAATAATATTTAATGTTAAAAAATAATTCAAATAAACATTATAAAATAAATAAATAAAAATAAACTTTTATGCCTTTAATAAAAAGAAATTTTGATATGAGAATTTTAAAGGCTTAATTTAATGAGGATAGTTATTAATTATATAAAAAATACAATAGAATTATACATGATAATAATAAAACTTCGAAAGAAAGCTATAAGAATTTTCTATGTTTATAAGCCTTGAAATATGAAGATGATGAGGGCTTATATGGCAAAAAAATTAAATATGGATGTTATCATTTTAAGTATTATATAGATGAATAATTGATTGCGGTTAGTGTCGTGGATATTTTGCCGAATTGCCTTTCAAGTGTTTATTATTTCTATGATCCAGATTATAAAAAATATAGTTTAGGAGTTATTGGGAATTTAAATGATATTGAACATGTAAAATAATAACATATTTATTTCCCAAAGTTTGAATATTATTATATTGGATATTATATTCATGGAAATAATAAGTTATAATATAAAACTAATTTTAGACCTTTTGAGATATTATCTTGTATTACTTATAGATGGTATAAACTTGATAAAATGACTGATAATGATATTTTTAATGCTTAAAGTAATAAATATAAAGATATGGTTATTGAAGATATGGATTTTTCAAATGAAGATATTGAATAGTTTGTCTAAAAGAAAATTTAATTGTATATTGGAGGAAAGTATGTGGAAATTAATAGAATTAAATAAAGCTTTATTAATTATTTCAAATATTTAATAGGATAACTTGTTATTATTTTAGGTAAATAATTATCTGAATCATTGGTTTTTGGGTAATATTGATTAAACTATTATAATTTATAGTCTCTTTTTTGATTATTTTCAATAAAATAAATTATTTAATATATTTAAATTGTTTTTTTTTATATAATTAGAATTTTATATTTATTAATATATATTTATTATTAATTTTCTACAGCATTTTATATTTTATTTTTTAATTAGATTTTCATGTTATTTTATTCATAAAAAAACCTTATCCTCTTATATTTTATTTATTAACTTCAAACTAGTTAGTTGGTTTTTATTTAGTTTAACATTAATTAAAATATGTTTGACTATTTCTAATAATATATTTAAAAATTAATTATGTTTATTTTATTACATTATAAACTGATTATATTTTTAACTAATCTAGGTTTTAGATTTACTATTACTAAAACTATACTATTACATTTATAAAAATTTTTATTCATTCTTTTTTTAAATAACTTGACTTAAATTTTTCATATCAACAAAAATTTTTTTTTATTTATAGTTTGAACGTTAGTTTTGTTAAAAGTTTGAAAAATCAAAAGAATTTTAATTAAAATTTTAACTTTTTTACAAAAAGGTTCTTATTTCTTTTAAAATTATATTATAATTAAATATATAAATTTATACGTTTTTAAAAATATGACTTTTTATTTAAAGTATTTTGATTGTCTTTTAAATTATTACTTAAATATATTTTATTTTAGTTAAGATAAGAACTCTTTTAATCAGTTGAAATTTGACTGTTTAGTTTTTTATTATCAGAATAATCCTAAAGAGTAGTTTAAGAGAAAATTTTTTATCTTTTAAAACAAAAATTTTGATTTTCAAGATTTTTATTAGATACGTTATTTTTTGAACTAAAATAACCAAATAATAAAAATTAATTATTTTTTAATAAAAATATTTACTTATTTTAAATAAACCTATTTAAAAATGAAATTACTTATTAATAAAATTAAAAAGGCCTAAAACTATTATGTCCTCCTTCAAATTCAATACATTTTTTATTTAAAGATTTACAAAAATTAAACATATTTTTAGTATGATAATTTAATATGAATTCATCATTCTTAGAATATGCAAATAATACAGGACATTTAATTTTTTCTACTTTTAAACAAATTTTTATATCAAAAATATCTACTCCATTTAAAACTTCTTTTATTTTATTTTATATTAACATAAAAATTCCGTCGAATATAATTTTGTTAATTTTCATTTTTCTTAGTGCTATTTCTTATATTAATTATTTTAAATCACTAAAACCACTATCTAATATTAAACAATCTACTTATGTTTCACATAAAATAGCAGTAACAGCACCCATACTTTTTTATTTTTTTAAATATTTATTTTTTAATATAATAGATTAATACCTTCTTCCCCATATTATTATTTAACCTATATTTTTTATTAAAAGCTTTATTTAACTAATTACACATTCTAAATCTTTACTTTCATTAAATCCCATAGTTACATATTATCCTTCGCTTTTTCCAGATCCTGAAAAATCAAAACTTACTAATGTAAATTGAGGCATTACATGATTTATTATTGCTGTAGATTCTACTCTAGAACCTTAATTTCCATGTAAATATATAATACAAGGTTGGAATTTTATTAAAGTATTTTATAAACTTTGATATATAGTGCATTATAAATTTTAATTTTTTTAATTTTTTATTATTAAGTCTTTTCGTTATATTATATGTCCATTAATTATTTATGTATTAGGTCCTTTTATATATATTTATAGGTTTATAAATATTTTTATTATGTATATATTCACCTAAATCCTATAAACTGTATTATTAACGTGAAGGTTATATTATATTTTTCCATATTTGATCGTATTTTTTTTTTATATTTATAAAAAAATCAAACATTTTTATTTTATAGTTATAAATTATATATAATTTATTCAACTTATTTAATAATAATAAATTTTATAATAAATATATAATTTTTTGGTTTTATATATTTTTTTTAATTTTTTAATATATTAAATAGATTAAAAGTCAATAAATTATTTTTATTTTATAAATTAAAAAATTAGACAGATTTTTGAATTTAATTTTTGGATTAAAAAAAAATAACTCATATTAATTTTTTATTTCCAAAATAAAATACTTAAAACAAAAAACTTTAAAGTATAATATTAAAAAATAAATAATAAAATTACATAAAATAATAAAAATAAATAAAATATATATATATACTTTATATACACTTATTTATTATAATTAAATAATAGATGTTAAATTTATAAAGTAAATCCACAGAAAGCCATTAATCCTATAGATAAAAAGGAAAAGCCTTTGAAGGCAAAATATATAAAGGTTTACTTTTAGATGCCTTATCTAAAACCAAAGTAGGATCTATTCCTTCAAAACTTGAAACGATAGTATATAAAAATATAATAAATGCTGCATTCGGGACATCTGAATAAAGATTAAAAACAAACCAAAATGAAATTCCAGGTCCAGGACAATATTAAGAAATACAATCTGATAAATGTATAAAAAAAGAGAAAAATACATTTACAAATTCTAAAAGAAGCATGTTTTCATAAAAATATGTAAACACAGGTCCTGGTCCAGGATAATATAATTAAACAATTGATAAAATATAAGTTGGTTAAAATAAAGAAAATTAATCAAGATAATCAAGAAAAGGTTTATCAATGTTCATAGGAATAGGACGAAATAAATACACAAAATAATATACAAAAGAGTAAATAATAAATCCAGGACCAGGTGATTACTACCCTAAAATACCAATAAGAGGAAAAAACGAAAATAATTACAAAAGTTGTTTTTTGACAAAAAATAAAAGGGATTAATATTTAAATTTAAATGAGAATCCTTCACCTTGTCAATATGAAAATATTGAAATAAAATTTTAAAAAAATAATTCCCCTTCAAGTTTTTTTTCTTTACCAACTGTAAAACATGTCAAAAAAAATAATGTCTAAGAATTGCTGAATTATTTGAATCGTTCTTCAATTTCTTAAAGAAAGAAAAAAAAAATTATACCTGGTTTTTAAACTATACCTGAGGAAGAGGCTTTTTATCCAGGACCATAAAGTTATAATGTTTAAGTGCACAAAAATAATAAATTTAGTTAAAATTTATAATATACTGATAAATAAAAATTTGGGTTTTTGTATGAGTAAATTAAATAATGTAAGGATATACCAGGTCTGTAATCTTATAAAAAAGAGGATTATGGATTTAATTAATATCTTTAAAAAAAATCTTTGGTCGCAGGATCGGCTTTTATGTCTGAAGTTAGTAGAAATCCTTATGGGAATTTATAAAATAAAGGAGGATAGTTATTATTATTACCAAAAATTATTGATAGAAAATCATTTCATTTTAATTTATAAGGGATATGGGTTAAATGAGTGATTGTAATATGGAATTATTTTTTTGTAAAAAAAAATAATCTTATAATGAAATTTAATTTATATCTATAATATATTAAATTTAAAATAAAAAAATGTTTATATATATATATATATATATATATATATATATATATTTATATATAAATAATATAATGTTTATAAATAATAGAAAAATATAGATTAGTAAAGTTACAAAATATAATCTTATTAAATGCTTTTATTAACTTTTTTTAATTAAAAATTAAGATTATAAATTTTAATTTATTAAATTATAGTAATAAATTATTTCTAAAGAAAAAAAAAAAAATTAATAAAATCAAAAATGTTATTTTTTATTTTTATTCATTTATATTTTCTTTTCTAAAAAATTTAGAAAAAATTTATTTCTATTAATTTTAAATAATAACTATTATTAATTTAAGCAAATTAGAAAATTTATTAATAAAATAAATATCATTATGATTTACGATAAAAGATAAAATTAAAAAAAATATAATTTATTATTATTAATTAAATTATTAAATGTATGGAAAAATATTATATTAAATTAAATTTGTTTGTTTATAATTAAAAAATTTTTAATAATAATGAAAATAAAATTGTTTTATTATATTAAAAAATTTAATTTTATATAATTTATTTTTGTTTTATATTTAATTTTTTGAAATAAATATTATTTTATAATACAAGAATGGTACTAAAGATATTTTTTTAAAAAATTTATATAAAATAAATTTCGAATTATGAATTAATTTATATTTTTTTAAATAAAAATTATACATAATTTTATAATATGAAGAGAAAAAATTGAAAAAAAATAAATAAAAATAGTTTCATTTAAGTTTAATAAATAAAATATCATTTTTACATTATTGAAAAATATATATATGAAATATATATATATATATTTCAAAACTTAACAGAAAAAAAAAATTAATAATAATAAGTAAATCATATTATTTAGAAAAAAAAATTGAATGTATAAAAGATAATTATGAAATATATATTAATATGAATATTACTTTTTATATTTTTTGTAATTTTATTTTTAAAAACTTCATCATAAAAAATGTAATAGTTCATTATTTCTAGCCTTTTTGTCTATTTTGTTTATAAAAAAAATGTAATAATATTTAAAAAATTAATTTAATATAAATATTTTTTTTATTTCTATAAAAATATTTATATTAATACATATATATCATGTTTTTTTTTATAATAAATAATATAATTTATAAAATTTTTAAGACTATCATATTTAGATTCAATAACAGTAAAATTATTTAGAAGAATCTAAAAAAAGCTTAGAAAAACAAATTAAGTTGATAGAATCTCTTTAATAGAAATTGATACAAAATAATAATAAAACTTGTAATAAAAACTTAATCTAAAATGTTTAATAAGACTTATAAAAAAAACTATAGTGTGTAAATAATAAAATTATAGATTAATAATATAATGAAATATAATTAAATATTTTAAAATAAAACAATTAAATATAATAAAATAATTATTATGCATAATCGAAAATTATTTTTAATGAATAGTAAACTTTTGATAAATATACTATGCAAAATACTTAAAATATGTACTAAAATTAGTAAATTTTTCCATACTAAATTATTGTTTAGAGGCCTTTTGAAAACAATTAAATAAATATTTTTAATAATATACAATAATTTTCTAATGATAATAAAGCTTAATTAAATATCTAAAAATAAAGTTAGGAAGGTTAAAATTAAAAAAATTAAATAAATTAATAAGATTAAAGAGAAAAAAATAAAGAACTAAGGAACCAAAAAATTTAAAATATAAATATAAAAGATAAAATTTAATAGTAAAATTAAAAAAATTAAAATAAATAAATATAAAAAGAAAGTATATACAAGTAAAAATTATAAATTATATATATATATATATATATATATATATATATATATATATATTATATATATATATATATTTATATTTTCATATATATATTATTAAAAATCAATATATATATAATTATTTTATAAATTTCTTTTTTTTTTCTTTTTTTATAATCCTTAATTTATAAAAAACATATTTTTTTTCATATTTTATAATAATATAAAAAATATATTTTTTATTCTATTTTTTTGCATTTATAAAATATATTAAGTACTTAGAATTTACTAGAAAATTAAAATGAAAATATAGTTCCTAACAATAATTTTGTTCGATATAGAAAAACTATTAAATTACTAAATCAAAAAAACTAACATTAAAACGAAAATAACAATCGTGATTTTATGAAATAATTATAATTTAAGAATTAATTAAAAATATTTATGCTTTAATGTCTTAAGTTTGTTATGTATTAAATTTATTTAGATAAATAATAATTATATCCTACTGATGAATTGTTTAATTAACACATAAATATTTTATATTAATTTAAGTATAAATATAACAAAACAGACCTTTCTCATATAACTAAAAATATTGAAAAAATAAATAATCAAGAATTATAAAGTTTAATATAAAACTAAAAAAACATTTAATATAAATTTTTACATTTAAAATTTTAGACTATTAAAATTATTTTATCTCAAATAATAGATAATATAAATTAAAGTTAAATAGAATAGGAATTAGAATTATTTAATAATTATGAATACTTAATTTAAAATCAAAGTAAACTAAATGAATTAAATAAATACATAGATAAAATCAATTTTTTTAATAAAATTAATAGAATATATATGAATAAATTCTGTTTATATTAATCAGGATAATAAGCATGTAAAAAAAAAGCATGCAAAATTTAATAGTTATATTGTAAAAATTATGTAATGAGTATGTTAAGGCATCCAAAATATATAGAATGAAAAATAATGATTTCATTTATATAAAAAAATATATAAAAATTTATAATATTAAAGATATATATATATATATATATATATATATATATATATATATATATATAAATATATATATATATTATTTATTTATATATATTTTTTTATATTTATTTAAAATATTTTTTAATTAATTTTTCATTTGATATACTATTAGAAATATATATATATATTTTAAACATTATTATAAATATAAAATTTTAATTTATATTATTTTATTTTATTTTTAAAAAAAATATATTAATTATTTTTATAATCTTTTTAATTTTAATATATTACATTTTTAAATTTTTTTTTTTAAAAAATAAATATTTTAAGTTCTCATTCTCTTTTTTATTTTAATAAAATATATTTACTATTTCATTTTTATAATAATAAATTAAATTATTATATATTATTCTATTAAATTATAAATTATAATTTTATATCTTAAACACATAATTTTGATAATTTTTTATATAATATATTATTATATAATAATACTAATTTATAACTATTTATTCATTTATTTTTTAATAATAATATTTTAAAATAAAAATTATTATAAATTTTTATTTTTAATAAAGTAAATCTATAATTAATTATTTATATTATATCTTTGAAAAAATTATTAATTCTATATAGTATAATATTTTTATTTTATTTTTGTTTTAAATTATATATATATAAAATATATAGAAAAATAAAAGAATAAATATATACAAATAAAATCAAATATTTATAGTATGTATTTAATAGTTTTTATAATATTAAAATATATATATATATTTCTGAATAATTATAATAGGATTTTTGATAATGAATCAATTAAATATATAATATTTAAAATATAATTAATATAAAAATATTTTTTATTTAAAAAAAATAAAATAATTATTTTTATAAAAATATTATAAAATCATTATAAAAAATCAAATAATTTCATCATCCAAACAATCTTTTTTTGATTTTCATTTTATAATTAATATTCAAGATTTTCTTTTGAAGTTTAATCTTCAACTTATTACTAATTTTCTTTATTTGTATTTTATTTTTAATCATCTAAATTTTCTATAGGTTTTTCTTCATTTTTTAAGAGATTATCTTTTTTTACTTCTTTTTTTTCTGATTTAATTTTATCAGTTTCTTTTTTGACTTCTTCTTTTTTTTGGCTAAATTTATGCTATTTTTTTCAATAGCTTTTTTTTGATCTTTTTTAACTTCTTCGTTTTTATGATCTTATTTTTTATGTTCTTCTTTTTTAATTTCTTCTTTTTTATGTTCTTCTTTTTTAACTTGCTTATCCTTTTAAACAATATGCTTTTTATCTGTTAGTTTATCTACATTTTTTTCAGCTGGTTTATCGTTATTTTTATCTGCGGGTTTGTCATTATGTTTTTCTATTGGTTTTTTAGTATTTGACGTTATTTTAGCAGCAGCTGTTTATGGTCTTTATTTTGATTCTTGTTTTTTTTCTTATTTTTTATCTTCTTTTTGTTCTTCTTTAATTAATTCTTTCTTTTCTTCTTATTTATCTTCTTTTTTAAATTCTTTTATTTCTTCTTAGTATTCTTGATTGTTTACATCTTTGTTTTCTTCTTTATTTTCTTCTTTGTTTTCTTCTTTGTTTTCTTCTTTGTTATCTTCTTTGTTTTCTTCTTTTTTTTCTTCATAAATATCTACTTTTTTATCATTAATTTTAACTATATTAATTTCTTCATTATTTTCTACTTTTTTTTGTCTTTTTTTCTTCGTTTTATTCATCTTTTTTTAATTATTTTTTTTCATGAGATACTGGTTTTTATTAAGTAACCACTTTAGTAGTTATTGTTGTTGTTGTAGTAATTTTTGTTGCTTTTTTTTCTTCATCATCATGCTTATTTTCATTAGTATTAGAAGTTTTCGTAATTTTTTATGCAGAAGGCTTAAATTAGGAGTCTTCTAATAATTTCTTTTAATTTCCTATATTTATTAAATATATTATGAATATTAATAATAAATATTATAAGATATAAATAAAGATAGAAAAAAATATTTAATAATATAATATTCTTTAAAATAATAATTATTAATAATAATAATAATTATAATTATTATTATTAATTATTATTATTATTATTATTAATATTATTTTGATTATTATTATTATGATTTTTGATGATTTTTATGATTTTTATTATTATATAGTTATTATGTTAATAATATAATTTTTATATTTATAAAATTTATAAATAATTAAATTATATTATATATATTATTAATATATATATTTTATTTTAGATAATTTTTGATTTTTACCTTATGTCAATGGTTCTTTTTTAAAATTAAATATTAAAAAAAATAAAAAAATATTATTTATATTTATAGATATTTAATATGAATATATTATTACATATTTTTTTAGATATAAAAAAAGATATTTTTATAAAAAATTATTTATTTATATATAAATATAAATATATATATATATATTATATTTATTTATATATTTTTTATTTTTAATAAATACTTATTTTTGTTTATTTACTTGATGTTTAAGGTCTATTTATTGTTGTTTGTTAATTTTTATTATGTTAATTAGTAATTGTTTCTTTAGATAAACTTTCGTTTATTTTATCTAAAGCTTATTATAAATTTTAAATTTTATAATCCTATTATTTATTTTTTTCTTAAAATTCATTTAATTATATTTATAATGGAGCTAAATATTCTTTTATCAATACTTGAAATTATTGATTAGTTATGTATTAATTTTCTTCCATATAAATTATTTATATAATTATTCTTTTTTATTTTTATGTTTATTTTTATGTTATTATCTAATATATATATATATAAAAAAAATCAATAATTTTTTATTTACTTATAAAAAATATATCTAAATTTTAAAAATATTTTATTTTAAAATATTTTTTATTATAAACGAAAAAGCAAAATTATATAAAATATATATATATATATATATATA
>NW_004085945.1:0-71541 GCF_000220395.1 Ichthyophthirius multifiliis
TAGTATTAGTATATATATATATATATATATATATATATATATATATATATATATATTTATTTTTTAATGTCTTATTTAATAATTTATTAATAAGTATTTATTACTCTATTTTAAAATTTTATACATTTTAGTCAGTTTAATTTTTTGCTTTTTTTTAATCATTTTATACCTTTTTCTATTGGGATATTTTAAATTTATTTTTTAAGGTATTATTTTATATTTTAAGTATAAATAATTAGAAGTATAAAAATTTTATATCTATTTCTATTATATTATTAAATAAGTATTTTTATTATATTTTAAAATTTCGAAAGGAAATTTTTTTTAATTATAAATATTTTTTTTATTATTACTAGAATATATATATAAATATTTTTATATTAATTATTTTATATTATATTATTAATTAATTATTAGTTTATTAATATATATATTATTTATATACACAATATAATAAAAAAACCTTTATTAGATTAAAAATTATTATAAAATAAAAAAATATTATTATAATTTTCATTTCAATTATTAAGTTAAAGAAGTAATTTTTTGTTACATTTCATTATTTAATTATTATTTCAATTCAATAAATTACTCTTACTAATGTATTTCATCCTTTATTTTTTATAATTATTATTAAGATAAACTAAGTTCATCTTTTAGTTTTTTAATTTCTTCATTTTATTAATTAATTATTGTCTATTAGACTTTATTTTAATTTATTATTTAGATTTTATCATAGAAATTATTATCAGTTAAATTCTAAAATTCTTAATTATCATTCTGAAATTCAAAAATGACTTTATTTTATTTAAGAATATGAATATCTTTTAGTCTATTTTGCAAATTTTCATTTAAAAAATCAATTTATTTTGAAAAGTTAAACATTTTATTATTTTCTTCATTTTTTTCTTATTAAATTTCTATAATTTTATTTTCTTAACCAATTGTTTTTTCACATAAATTTTCGATCATATTTTCCTTTAGAAATAATGCGTTTTTCATTTATTCGATTTCTATTGAGAGCAAAATAGCTTCATTTTAATTTTTGAGTATTTCTTCATTTTATTGATTTATTTTTTAATTTAATTATTAATTTATTTATTTAATTTGTTCGTTTTCTGTATTTTTTTCTACAATTAATTTTTTGTTTTCTTAATTTAAAGTTTATAATTTTTCTAATTGATTATCCTTTTTTTTATTTATTTTATTTATTTATTAATATTTATTACTAAAGAATATATTTGCTTTGTTTATTCTTCGATTTATTTTTCTTTTTAAATTAATTTTTAATTACAATGTTAATTTAAGCTTATAATGTTATTTTTTTATGATTATAAGTCTTATGTTTATTACTTTAATTTGTTTATTTCTATGTCTTGATTTTCTATTTCTTTTTTATTTTTTTTGTTAAAAAATAAATTAAGATAAGAATTTTATTTTTTATTTAGTATACATATGTTTTTTTAATGTAATTAATCTTATTATTCTTTAATTTTTGTTTGCTTAATTTATATTATTTCTTTTAAATTTTAAATATCATTTTAAAATAATTCTATATTTTAAGAATCGTTTTATAATAATAAATTTTAAGTTTTAGCTTTTTCATTTTCAAGTATCATATTATTTATTTATTAGTTTAATTTATAAATTTCTTCTTATTAATTATTAATTTTATTTTAATATTTATTAGCGTTTTATTCCTAAAATTAAAAATCTTAATTATTTTATTCTAATTTATATATTTTAATATTATTTTTTTCAATCATCTCATTTTTCGATTATATAATCTATTTTTTTTTTATTTAAAAATAAAAATTATATTTATCTCTATTAAATTATTATTTTTACTTATTATAATTATTCAATTTGTTATTATTTTAAATAAAATTATTCATTTTCATCTCTTAAATCATCTAATTATAGATTTAATTAGTCAATAATTTATTAATTATCATAATATTTTTTTCTCCATTTTTCTACATCGATATTTCTTGATTATAGGTTATTTTTTAAACTATCTAACTCGGTTAATAATATATCTTTAGTTTCTATAATTTATTAATTATTTGATAATTATATTTTAATATCATCTATTTCTATTTGTTTTTATTTCAATTAATTAATTTGATTATCTAAATCGATTTATTATAGAGTTAATTATTCTTAAAATTTTTAATTAGTTTATTTTAATTCTTATATAATATTAATATATTCTTAGAATTTTTATTGATTTATTGCACTTAATAATTCATTATTTTCATTTCTTTATATTTATATATATTTTTTATTTAAAAAAATAAAATAAAAAAGTTTTTACTTTTTTAATATTTCTAGTTCAAATTTAGTTAATTATAGAGTATTATTTTATAGTTTTTCTTATAAATTTTATATTTATTTTTCTTTTTAGAATATATTATTATTTTATTCTTATATTTGTTTTTTATAAATTTAAATTTCGCTTAGCTTTTCTTATAATATATTATTGATTTTCTCATTATCATTTAATAATCTATTTATTTTATAAGATGTTTTTTTATATTAGTCTATTTATTAAGTATAGTATTCTATTTATTTAAGCTAAATTATTTAATTTTATTCCTATTATATTTATTTTTAAATATAAAATAAATATGTTATTTTATTTTTTGTAAAACATAATATGAGCATTTTTTTTATTTATCTTCTAATTCTGTTTATAAGGCTTTTATTATATTTTAGTCGTTTGCATCTTTTACTAATATTGTTTTCATTATTAATTAACTTTAAGGCTTTTCGGGCATATTATCAATCAAATTTATTCGTCTTTAGGGACTTTGTGCTAATAAGTTTACGTTTTTATTTGTTAAACCTTATAATAACTAGATTGGTTTAGGAGATAAACTATGTTTATTTTCTTAATCAGATATATTAATATTATATCTGTTTACAGTTAATTTATGATTGTTCATGTATTTTTATATATTTTAATAAATTTTTTAACAGAATTTATTTAAATTTATTTTTTTTATTTAAAATATATTATATTTTTTTATATATTTCATATTTTAATAAAATAATAAATAATACTCTTTTATATAAAAATAAATAAAAAAATAGCTAAATTTTATAAAGATAAAAAATATATTTGATTTTTCTTAAAAAATAGAAATATTTATTATAATATAGAATTTAAATAATTAAAATCATAATTTAAAAATATATAATATATAAAAAAGATATGAAAATATAAAAATATATTTATTACTTGTTATGATTAATTATTATTTAAATAAAATTTGTATAAAATTGATTCAATAGAAAAAGACTAAAAAAAGGTTATAAAATATATATTTAATAATAAAAAAAAAAAATTAAATAAATATAAATATATAAATATATATATATATATATATATATATATATATTTATTTAGTTATTATTATTTTTCTTTATTTTTTTTTAAATTATTAATTTAATTATATTTTTGTTTTCAAATTAAATATTATTTTTTCTACATTATTTTTTTTCAAGTAAATAATTATATAAAAATATTATAGAAATTACAATTGATTTATAATTTTTACATTTATCATATATAATAATATACTTGTATACAATTTGTTCAAATTATATTTTATTATATAAAAGAATATATATATTATAATTTATCAATTTTTTTTTTAAATAAGAAAAACATAATAAATGCATTAAATAAATGTTTTTTGCCCTATAACATATTAACCATAATCATAATTTTTAACATTATCAGAGAGACAATAAATATTTTAACAAAGAAATATTTAAACAAGTCAAAATATAAGTAATTTAATTCATGAATTAAGTATAAGCAAAAGACTATTATACATATTATTTTTAAGTTTTATTTTAATATTATTTTTAATTACTGCGTTTTTTTAATAATTTGATGCTTATACTATTTTTTTGTATATAATTTACTCGTATTTTTTTATATTGATTTACCGTAGAATTATTTTATTTAGAATTAATTTGAGAAATACTTAAACTTAAGGCAGTATTATGAGAATATAAAATTTAAATTAATTGCAAATTCAGTAAAATTAAATATAAAGAAGAAGAATTATGAGAATATTAAATGCAATTTTATATAATATTAGATAATAAAATTATATCGATTTGTAAAATGAAGGAATTAAAGAATCTGAATTAAATGAAATTAATGGAAAAGGTGTATATGTTACATAAAATTAATTAAAAGAAGAAGAATGTTCTATTTGCTTATAAAATTTTTAATAGTAATAGTAAATTAGAACACTTTAATGTAATCATTTTTTTCATTTATAATGTATTGATGAATGGTTAAAAAAAATATGTAAATGTCCTTTATGTAGAAATAATCCTTTAACAAAATAATGAAATAAACTAATTAACATGATTATATATATTTTTTATAAAATATTTTTTTTTATAGTTGTATATATAATGTTTTTATTATAAATAGTATATATAACATTAGATTAGTGATTTTTGATTTTTTAATATATAAAAAATATTTAATATATTTAAAAAAAAAATATAAATTTAAATAAATAGAAAACAAAAAATATAGTAAATAAAAAATAAATTAAAATTTAAAAAATAAATATATATATAAATATAAATATTTAAATTTGCAAATATGCAAATATTATTATTTTTATATTTTAATATATATAAAGATATATACTATGCTTATTTTTTAATTATTATTAATTTCTTTTTTTTTATTTTTAGCAATTATATTATAATCTATTATTAATCTTATTTTATATTTGTCTATGATTTTAGTTTATAACTATATAAAGAATACTTTGGTAGTAAAATTATTTTAATATTTATAATATTTCTATTATTATTAATATAATTATTTAATTTTTTTTTAAATTTTTAATATACAATTAATATTTTATATATAATTTAATTTTATTTAATATATCTTTTTATATTATTTAAATTTATATACATTTTTTCATATATATATATAAATATTTCATTTAAACTCTATAACTACTCCTTTTTCAGATTTTCCTGTAACAAATATACTCTTATTTATATTAATGCAATTTATTTCTTCCATTTCTTCAATTTAAAATATCTATTATACATTCATATTAACTTCAAATGCTAAAATATTATTATCTATTGTTATCAAATATTTACTTTCTTCAAAAAATTATCCATAATTTGCGAAAAGATTATTTTTTTCTTCGATAAGTTGACATTAGTTATCTTAAATTACGTGTATTTTTAATGTTTAATCATAAGAATTAGTCATAAGTAATTTTTAGGAAGAAACATTTATTATATGTATCCAATCTTAGTGTATTTTTTAAGAAAAAATAAACTAAATATTTCCTTATTTATCGATTTAATAAAAAAATACAGAACCTTCTTCAGATGAAACAACAAATTCTTTTTTACTAAAAAAATGACTTTTTAAAAACTTCACATTTTGTTAAGAAAAGGAGGATTTTATTTAAAAATTTAATATATCTATATAAAAAATTTCATCTATTGTTATTATTAATAAAAAGCTTTTAAAAATGTTTAAATTTTTTTCATGTTTTTCTATTTAAATTATTTGTTTAGGAAATTTTATATGATTTTATATTTCAAAATCATCCATATTTAGCATAAAAAGGTCGTTTTAAAGTGCTATTATTAATTTTTAGGTTGATTTTATATATTTTAGGTCTATAATAGGACTTTGGAAGTCTTTTTATGATATTATTTATTAGGTTTAGTTATTAATTTTTAAAAATTAACCATCCCAACCAGTTGTAATTAATTCTATTTTTTTTTTTTATTATATTATATATAAATTTATTTATTATTTACAATCAAATTGATTCAAATAAAGTATTTTAGAAATATATATAGATATAGGACTAAAACGGTTTGGATAGTTTACTTATTTATGTTATGTTTGGAGTATCTTTTTATTATTTTCGGTTATTTATTGGAGTATATTTATTTTATTTTCTTATATTTTTTTTGGGGTTTTTAGGGAGTTTTGGAAGGATAATTCTTTTATAAATATTTCGTATTTTTGTGTTTTTTGAAGTATTTTTTAAGAGTTTTTTTACATTTTTTTAGTTAATTTTTTTTAGAGAATTTATATTAGGTTTTAGTAGGTTTTTTCAAATTAAATGTATTTTTGGAATATTTATTTTATTTTTTAGCTTTAAATTTCTAAGGTTTTCGAATTTTAGTGATTGATTTCAATCATTTTATGGGCAATTTTATCATATTCATTAAGATTTTTTAATATTTATAATTAAGAAGCGTATATAAAGAAGTCTTGGTCTATTTAAGTTTCTATTTTTTGGATTATAATAGCAATTTAGTGTTTTAAAAATTATTTTATATCATTTTTTGCTTTTTCAAGAGTATCTTCATTTGTAAAAAACATATCTAAAAATTACATTATGTATATTTATTTGGATAAAGAAAGATATTCTAATTTAATGTATATATTTAATAAATAAAATAAAAAATAATATTTGAAAAAATAAAATTTTAGAAAAATAAAATATTTTTGATATATAAATAAGATTTTTATAATAATTAATAAATTTATATATAAAAATAAAAAGAATTTTATCAATTTTATCAATTTTTATGTATATATATTATAAACTTTATAAATAATAATAAATGAATTTTATAAATATATATATATTTATATATTTATATATTTATATATTTATATATTTATATTATATAATAAATATTTTATAATTTTTTATATTTATATTATATTTTAATAATATATAAATTATATGAAAACTATTAAAAAATTAAAAATAAAAAGACTTTTTTTAAGAAAATATATATTTAGATATTGTTTAATTATTTTAAAAAAAATTTCATTCAATACCAAAACTATCATTTCCTTCTAAAATAGCTTATAATAATTTTTTCAAAAGAATATTTTTACTTTCGTATTAAGGAAGATCTAATTAATTAAAACTACGCAAAAAAATAAAATAAAATAAAATAAAAAAATAGTTTTTACCATGTATGAGCAACAGGTAGATTTTAAATATCAAATATTTATTTGATTTCAAATCCAAATTCTTTAAAACCGCCAAGAGGCAATTTATAAGAACCGCTTAAGAAAAAGAGAAAATTTCTTTTCATTTTATCATCAAATTAATCAACTATTTCCCAAAACCATTTAATTTATTCACTTTATTCATTATATCCGCCACTATATTATGTATTTATTCTCATTTCTTAGACTATATATATATATATATATATATATATATATATATATATATATATATAAATGATTATTTTTACAGTTTATTTCTTAATTTCCTGCTATTTACATTCCTAATTCCATCCAATCTATTAAATATAGTTCGGATTTGGGGAAAATACTATAAAAACCATCCATAAAAGCTCTTATTTAGTCTTTTATTTATTAAATCATTATAAAATATAATACTTTTTCTATATAACTGTTTTTATTTTAATTCGTAACTTCTATATTTTTTCCATTTTTTATTAACTCAACTTCTTTATAATCATCAAATACATAATAATTATATCTATTATAAATTTAAAAATGAATAAATATTTTATTTTATTTTTATACGTAAAAGTCAAATATAAATCATCTACTGAATTTTCTTTTATCCAAAGTAAATTTTATGCCTATTATGGTTCAATGTCTTCTAAATCGGATATCTTTAAATTTCTATGAGTTAAAACTTTAAGAAAAAACTTTGCAAAATCAATTCCTACAATATATCTATTTAAAATAGCCTTTTTTGATATATATATATTTTACATATATAATTGATAATATAAATATTTACTTTTGCTATAATAATTCCTGTGAATTTAAATATAGTAATATTATCAGGGACTAAATATGAGAGTGGATTTGGGAAATGCATTAATTTTTTTTGTCCTAGTTTAAATAGTGCGTTATTTGGGTTAAATATTTCCTTTACTATACATGAATACCATTCTTTAGTTAAACCACTTTAGTCTATTCCTTCTTCGTTTTTGAATTTGACTTCGAATTGTTTTTGGATGATTTAATTTGCAGTTTATGTCAGTATTTTTTAGAATGAATTTTCAAATACACATTTTCTATTTATTTTTAAGTTTATATTTTCTAAATAAAAATCTTTTTTTTCAGATCTTTTTTTAGCCCTTCTTATGGCTTTTATACTTATAGCTAATATTCGAGTTTCTAGGTCTAAATGGTGAAGAATTTAAGGGTTTTTTTACACTACACGAATGTATTTTTAAAACAACTAGTCGCTTAGTCCTACGAAAAGCTTTATAAGATCACAAAAGCCACTTTCGAGTATATTTATAAGGGTAGGAAGGTCAAAAAGAGTGTTTTTTTGTTAATAAAATTAGATGTTTTCAATGATATTCTATTAAATAGAGGCTTATTTATTGATATTTATTTAAGGGATATCAGTAAAGGAAGTGGCTGTTGGTGTTTTTTTGGCAGTTTTATTTTGATAGTTTTCAAAATCGTAATATGGGTGGAGACTGTACATTAACTTTATTAAAGGAATATAAATTTCTATAATGGATTAAAGTGTTTATTTTTATTGGGCATTGCTTTGCGATTTCTGGAAGAAGTTTTAATAGAAGAAAAAAATATGATTTATTATTTAAGAAAACAATAGGAGGAGATTTTAATGTGAAAGTGCCTTTTTTAAGTCTTGGAAATAGTCAGAAATATTCTTGCTTGTTTTTGGGATATTTTTTAAAACTAGTCTTATCAAAAAACGCATGTTAGAGGCAAAAAATTTAAATGATTCATATATAGAGTTCTATTTTTAGTCTAAAATTATGTTTTATATGTGATTTAGGTGATGTTCAGTAGTTTAGAAAGATTAATCTTGGATACTTTTGTTTAATATAGGGATTATTTTTGTGTTTAAAATCTATGATTAGTATTCCGTGTATATTTAGAGCAGGTTTAGGGAATCTAAGAAGCTGTTTTAGGCATTTTTTTTCAAAAGAGAGATCTATGCGGTCCTCAATTTGAATAATTCTTAGCATTTGTAGTAGTAGGAGTAAATGTTTTGGATTGCTTAGGGGGAAAAATGAAACTTTTCGGGGATTTATAGTCTGTTAATTATATTAAGGATCTTAATATAGGATATTTAGATGTTTAAGTCGGAAAAATCGCCTCCAATGATACTTAGAAGGGTTTCTAGGCCTGTTTAGGGTTCAAAAAGGAGCATTTTTTGGGGTTTTTGAAAAAAAGATAGGGGAATTGTATATGAAAAATATTCTTTTTGAGTAAAATAGAAGGAGAAATGTTTTTTTTATGAATTTAAGAGAAGCTATTTGAAAAAAGATAGTGTATTATCAAAGAAAATAGAGTATTATTTGCCAAAAAGTTCCTTGTTTTTTTAATTGAGGAAAAAGTTAAAAAAAAAGTCATCTTCATCATCATTTTGATTTTGGTATTTTTGGAAATAAAAAGGCAATTTTAACAAAAAGAATAAAGTTTAGATGATTTAAGGACCATGTATAGGATTTATTAGTTCATTGCATATTATTTAAAGGTCAAAATCTAGAGAATAAAACGATTTTATAAGTTAAAGAATAGTTTCTTCTTTATAGAAAATTAAAGTATTCATAAAAAGACTAATTAATTAATCTTTTGAGAGTGTTTTTTATTAATTATTATTGTTTTTAGAAGATTTATTTTATTCTGCTTCTTCTTCTACTTCTTCTTCTACTTCTTCTTCTTCTTCTTCTTCATCTTCTTCACTTCCGTATTCGTCTGTATATATTGTTTCATCTTCTTCGAATGAATTTTCATCTTCTGTGTATGTTTCCTCATCATAAACTTCATCTTCTTAAGAATCTTCTGAGGAATTTTAGTCTTCTTCAGAACTGGAAAGGCTAAAAAGATCGAATTCACTTTCTTATTCATTTTTTGCTTTCTAATTTTTTTCTTCTTCTTCTTCTTCTTCTTCTTCTTCGTCTTCTTCGTCTTCTTCTTCGTCTGCCTTTTCTTCTTCGAAAAAATCGTCTTTGGCTTTATTTTTGTGTTCTTCGTCTTCTTCAGTATCATATTCTTTGATTTTATTTTCTAATTCATCATTTTTTTTTGTTTGTTTTTTTTGTTTGTTTTTTTGTTTCTTTTTAAAATCTTAAGGGAACTTCTGCTATAAATAATGTCTTAATGGATCTTCGGGATTTATTTATTGAGATATTTAAGTAAATAAGGTACGTGTTTATTGATTAGATTTCATTTCTTTTAAAATTTGTATTAACTTAGTAAATTATTTAGTATTTTTGTCTATTTTTCCTTAAAAATGATACTATAAGCATATTTATTCTCTCAATTCAATATATTTATTTAATTTTTCGGTTATTAATTATGCTTATTCATCGTCTTAATTTTCTAAGTCACTTAAAATACTACTATTTTCTTCGATTTCTTAAAAATCCTCACTTTTTTAGTCTTCTTCTTGATCACTAACATTATGTTAATTTTCTTTTTTTATTAAATTTATAGATCGTTTTTATTATTACAAAAAATTTTTTTGGTTGTTTTTTTAAGTTTTTTGTTCTTCATTTTCTTTTTCTTCTTTTTCATCAAAATTTGACCAATCTTCATCGTTTTTAGAACTATTTTAGTTTTTTTTTTTTTCTGTAATTTTTACGCTTTTTTCATCTTCGTCTAAACTAGACCATTCGTTTTCTGAGTTTTATTCGTTGTTTTTTTGTGTAATTTATTCGATTTTTTAATCAGGTTTTTCTTTGTTTTCTTAAATTTATTATGATTCGGTTTATTCATCTTTTTCTTGAATTTTTTCTTTGTCTTCTTCATGTGTTTTTTAAATGTTCTTAATTTGCATTTTTTATACTTAATTTTTAAATTCTTTTTTATCTGAATTGATCAAATTTCCCTTTAAAAATCCATCGTCTAATTCTAGGAGTATTATTTTGCCAAAATCTTCTATTTTTTCGAGATTTTATTTACTTAATATATCATATTATACTAAAAAATCATTATAATAATCCTAATTTAGTATTATTTATGAAACAAATTCCTATAGATCTTCAAAAACAGCATTTGAGAGTTTTTTGTTTTTTTTGGAGTTGTTTTTTTCGTAAATTTGACTATTAAAATATTCCAAATTCCATCTTTCAATTTTCATTTTATTTTTTTAGAAATTAATTTTTCTTCCTAAAATATTTAACATAATTCTTTATTTTTCTATTTTTTAAGGAAAAATTAATTTCATAAGTTCAATCATATTTTCAATATTTATTTCTTTTTCGTTTTATGTTTCTTCTAAAAAATACACTAAAAGTGTTTAAGTGTAAATTTCTTAAGTTTCCTTTTATAAAATACAGCCTATGTATATATTCTAAACTAAAAATTTCAATTCTAAAATTGATTTTTTACCAAGAATTACCTTTTTTAATATTTGTTCGATTTTTTCTATATTTATATATTGTTCTTATTATAATAAAAGATTAGGAAAAACATTAAAAAATACGGCTAATAATTCAAAATTATCTTAATCTATAATTTTTTGAATTAAAAATGGTAAAAGATCATATAGTGATTAGTTTTAGAAAGTCTTATTATCCCATAAGTATTTAGGTACATAAAAATATTTAGTAAAGATGTCCCAATTTTAAAATTGATTTAGTTCTTTTTTTATTAAAGAATTATATTTAAAATTTATACTTTTAAATTTATTAGAAAATCCAAAAAACACTTGCTTTTTATCTAGAAAATATATACGAAAATCTTTATGAGAAATTCTATATTATTTTCGGATAAAGAAAGCTCAAAAAAATATAAAAAATCATCTTTTTCATTCAAAAAAAAGGTTAAGTTTTAGTAAATTAATTCATTTAAAAATTTTGTGTTTATTTTTTGTTTTTTTCTAAAAATAATTTTTTAACTATACTTTTTTTCAATAAAATATCTTCATTTATTTCTATTTTGCCTATTTTTTCATCTTCAAGTATATTTTAATAGTTTAAAATTAAATCATTTCCATTTTCCAATTTTTAAAGGACTATTTGGAATAAAATTTTCCATTTATTTTAAACATTTTATTTCATTTCTTCTAATATGAGTATAATATGGTATTATTTTTATATTTCTATATAAGAAATTTCATCTTATTCTCCATTTAAATAAAATAAAGACTCAATTAAAGCTTAAAAAATTTCCTTTTTTTAACCTGAATTTGCATATACTAAAACTATGAGATTTTTGAGAATTTACAGTACATTTTATTCTGATATATTTTCGAAAAAAATGGGTATTTATACAATGATGAGATTTTGGAGATTTTTGTGTATTTTTTCAAAGTTTTTTCCTATTAAAATTAAGTATTAGAGTATATTTTAAGTATAAATTAATATAATAAAGTGCTAATTTTATCCATTTATTCGATTTTTAGTTAACTCTGTAAATATTTGAGTTCTGGTTTAAAATTTGGGCTTGAAAAAATAAATGTTAAAGTCAAAAAATATAATTTTTCGTTTAAAATTTCTATATTTTTTTCATTTTATGGTTTATTTTAGACTATTTAAGTAAATAAAATCAATGTTTTTTCAAAAAAATGATTTTTAATACATAAATTTAAAAAAAACTATTCGAAATGATTTTTATCTTTTTAATCAAAAGAATGGCTTTTCGAAAAAAAAAAACCTATTTTTTCGAAAATAAAAACTAGTTAACATATTGAAAAATCTCCTATATTCTAAAGCAAATTGTAAAAAAAGGAAATTTAGTAATTTATTAATTCTTAGTCGTTTTACTGAAATTTTTTAGTATTTTTTCGATTATTATATGTAGAAATTCATTAAAATAATGCAGTTTTTTATTATATTTAGTCTATAAAAGTTACTCGTTTTTAATCTAATAAGTAAATTCTTATATAACATAGCCTCCGAAAGCTAAAACTTACTCTAGAATTGAAATATTTCCTTTTTCTTTATCAACATAGGCTAAATAATTAAGTAAATTCCAAAAAAAGGATGTTTTTTAGACTTTTTCTGATATATAATTATTTTAAGGAATATAAGAAAAAAGCTGTTTTTTGGAAGAAAATAAAAAGAAGAAATTTGAAGATAAATTTTCTTTTGAAAAACTTATTTTTTTTTCGATATTTAAAATTAGGTTTTCTTCACTAAATTATTCATAGAAAAATTTCAAGTCATTTTTGATTAAAAAAAATTTTTAAAATTCATTCAAAAAACGAAAAAAAACCTCAAAAAGTTCTTTTTTTAATTAAGGAAAATTCCGCATTTTTTTATTTAATTTTTCGCTTAAATTTAATATGTTTTCCCACATTTTTTAGTGCTTAATATTCTCCCAATATACTACTCTTTGATATAAAAAAGAATATTTTTGGTCCGTTTATATTATTTAAGGGTATTTTTTGTATAAAGAAAATATTAGTTAATATTCTTTGGATAATTTTTGTAAAAAAAAAGCCAATTATTTTTCTAAAACTTATATAGCATATGCCGCATTTTCTTTTTTGACAAATTAAATATCGAAATTGATTAATTATAAATGCCAGAAATTACAAAAATTATATTTAATATACAATTTAGTAACTATTTATCTGAAATTTTCATTCTAAGAAAGGACTTTATCAGTACAACAGCTAATGTAGTTTTGAAAATAATTATCTATTTATACACCTGAATATAAAAATCCAGAAATCACATTATCAAATTACAAAACCTTATTTTCATGTTTCCAACTATAATAATTTTCAATTTAATCCACATTAGAAGAATGAAAAGATATATTTAAAAAAAAACACAATACTGATAATATAGATGAGTTATTATTTTAAGGAGGAATACCTTAAATTTATATATTGGGAATATATTCTTAAATTTCTTCATTATTAATTTTTTAAGAATTATTTAGAGAAAAAAAATTATTTTAGTAATTGTATTACGTAGAAGGATTTTATTCTATTAAAATAAATATTTTTTCAACTATTAATTAAGTAATGTTCTATGGCGAATAAAAAAAATTACTAAGAAAATCCTCGTAAATTTCATCAGAAAAATCTTGTATAAAATAGAAATAGGATTTAATAACAAAATAAAAAGTTTCACAATTTACAATTTAATTACTTTGTTAAAACAAAATATATATATATATATATATATATATATATATATATATATAAATATTAATATATTTTATACTTTTTTTTTATATATATATATATTTACTTATAAATTGGCAAATTTTTATGATCTTCAATAAATTCTTTTATTTAAGATGAACATGATTATATCAAAATTGTTACCATATCGTTTTTTAGATATTCATGGAATATTTCATCACTATAAGATATATACATTTCTATTAAATTGGGACTAAAATTCCATACTTTATTTTAGGAATATGATAAAAATATTTTTTTATGAATTAATATTTTTTTCTCTATTAAATTAATTATATCTTATCTTGTTATTTCTTTTTCGTTTTCAATGTAATTTTTTAAAATGAATTTTAATGATTCAATACTGAGAGCACTTATTTCAATTAAATCTTTTATATTTTGTGTTTTTTCTATGATTTTTTCTGTTAATTAATGTTTTTTTCTTTTTTCTCATCAAAAATATTATATATATCTTCTAGTTTATCATAAAGGAACGTCTCCAATTCAAAAAAAAGAGGACTTTCTATATATTTTTTAAGGTTTATCTCATTTATAAATAACTTTGAATAATCCATATTTGCTAAAAATTCAATAATTAAAAAAAGACTTTCTTTATCGTTTTAATATTTACAAATAAAGTCATATATACCTTAGAAAAGCTCTTTTATTCCTTATTTTTTACATTTTAAAAAAAGAAGACTTTTTTATTTATTTTTATATTTTCTTTTTTCATCATCATATTCTTTTTAAAACAATTATTATTAAATAATAAATTTCTTAAATAATTATATATATATATATTATATATATATATATATAAATATATTATTTATATATATATATATTCATATTTATTTATTTATTTATTTTTTTATATCTATATAATTTTTTTACTTTATGTTAATAATGATAAAAGATTAAGTATATAAAAATATGGTGAATTTAAGAAATCTTAATTATATAAAAATTTAATATATTTAACTAAAACAAAAATAATATATTCTTAATTTTCATATTAAGAGAATTCTTTTTTTTATTGAATTCTAAAAGATTATCTTTAATGTATTATTGAATATAAAACATTGAATTTTCTTTCCAAAATATATCATTTTAAATAACTTTTTGATTAAATTCTTATCTTTTTATTTCTCTAATTTATTTTTCTTCTTTTTCCGGAAAACTGGCATGTAAGCATTAATTAAATAAATTTATTAAATCTTCTTTTAAACTAGAAATATTTTAATCAAAAAAGGAAAAAAAACTAAAATCTAATTTCTTTATTAAAATTTATATTCATCTATATGCATTGCTTTATAAATTTGGTATAATATTTCCGGGCTTTCGGCCAAAAGGAATATTTTTATGAATTTTATATGCACTTCATTTAAATAATCTTTCATTCTATCCTCACCCCACCTATATTTTCCTGTTAATAATAACCAGCAATAATTATTTAATAGTTTTGTGATTTTTTCTTCTGTTTTTTAAGAAGGCTTTTCAATAGTTCTCTATTCTTGGAGTTCTTATATCAAATCTTTTAATAATTTTTCAAATAATTCAAATAAAGATAAATATTTTATTCTATTTAAGGGATCGTAATTTAAATCGTGGAATGATTTTTCTTAAGTCTCTTATAAAAAATAGTTAAAAGCATCTTCTGAATTTTTTATTTGTATTATTTTTTGTAGGTTTTCATGATAAGATTATTCACTATTCTTTATTTATTTATATTGTTTATATTTATATTTTTTTTAGCTTTTTTTACTGTTATAAAAATGTTCTTTTTAAAAATAAACTTCTCAAGATATTTGTCTTTAAGTAATTACATATAAGATATGTATTTTTTTTATATTATTAATTTTTTATTTTTTTTTTAATTATAGATGTTATTTTTTTTTTATAAATTTATATCATATACATTACAAAAATAATAAATCTTTAAAAATATAATATATTTTATTAATTTTATATTATACAAAATTTATTTAATATTTATTATTTTTAATTTTTAATATAAAATTATTTTTTTTAAAATTATATGATTTCAATTAATTATATATACATATACATATGTATATGTAAATATAAATATATTTATATATATATATATAAATATATATATTATGTTTGTAATTATATACTTTTTTAATATTTATAAGTTTTTTATAAATATTATATATATTTATTTAAAAAATTACATTAAATAAATTAAATATATCTTATATTTTTTTTCATGTTTTATTAAATTAATACTTAAAGCATATTAATAAATAATATTAATATATAAATTGTATTTCATAATATCTAATTTTAAATATATAATATTATTATTTATTTATTTTAATCTCAATTTATTATACATCAATTAAATATTAATAAAATAAACTATTTTTTATAATAAATTAATAATAATAATAATAGTTTATAAAAAAATAAAAAAGATTTTTTAAATTTATATTAACAACTAAATTTAAAAAATGCATTATCATTATTAAAAATAAATATAAAAAGTAAAAATAGTTTATAATGTTTTAATTAAAATACTTTTAATTTATTTATTATTAATTTATATTTATTTAAAACAAAAAATTATATTAAAAATAAAAATTTATAAAATAATAATAACAACAAGATAATTAATTTTTATGTTTTTTTTTTAAAATTAAATTTTATATAATTAAGATAAAAAATGATTATATTTAATATTTATAAATTAATATATATAACTCATATTACCAAAAAAGTGATATAAATTAAAAAATTACCACATAAAAAATAAAAAAAAATTAAAAAGTTTTTTAAAAATAAAATCTCATAAGAAATACAATAAAATTTATAAAAAAATATAAATGGGTATTAGAATATTAAATTAACTCCCTTGTACATTAATATATTCATGTTCTTCATTTATAATAGGTTCTCTAATAATAATTATAAGTATTCTAATATATTTATAATTCCTTGATAAATATTAATAATATGATTAAACACTCCAAAACTGGATATAAGACCCAATAAACGGTTTTTATTTAATTGAAAATTAATAATCTTGTAAATAAGAATAAGATTAATTATTTTAATATAAGTAAAAAAAAGGGGAAAATAATAATAATTATATATATATTAATAAAAATAAAAATAAATAATTAAAAATATAAATAAATATAAATATATTGTTATATTATTTATATAAAATAATATATATATATAAATATTATATATATATAAATATATATAATACATATATTATATTTAGTTTTTAAGGTATATTAAATGGGTGTAGATGCTATCAAAATAATTAAATAGACGAGAAAGAATGCTGTTCATTAAAAACTATATTAAATGATTGCTGTAATGGCCAATAAATTAATGGTATTTCTCCTTAAAAATTAAAAAAAAGCCCTTTACGATAATAAATATGTCTAAAAAGAATATCTAATGCCAACTTTAGATAAAATCATTAATGTGTTAATAATTAAAAATAATGTTTTTCAGAAGAATAAAATGAGGATTTTTTTTTTTGTGTTCCATAAAATGAAGAATGTCCTTTTAGAGATATTTTATTTTCAAAATAGAATCCTGATGAGACTAATTATAATATGTATATGAAAATTCCAGGTTCTGATTTTTCGATTTATGTATCTTTTTTGAAATAAGGAGTACTTCCATTAAGCGAATTTAGAGTTTCAGGTGGAAAAGGAGTATGTTTTAATAATGTAAAGCCTAATGTAGATTATTAAAAGAAATATTTGCTTGATCCGAGGGAAGAATGTAAAGAAATAGACAGTAGATTTAGAGAAACAGGTTTATTTTTTTCAGAAAAAGATTTTTTTGAGGCTAATGATTTATCTAAATAGTTATTATAGATATTTTAGTTTAGTTTTAATAAAGAAGAAAAATATAAATTATATTAAAGATCATATGTATATATAAAAAAATAATGTAGACATTAAATAGAAGAATTTTTTAAGTAAAAAAATTAAATGGATATATGTAAATTTTATAGTAAGATTTTAATGGGAAATTGTGTTTTTTTGGGAGGAATTTTGATTTTTTTTGAAACTTGGATTGGCTTTATTATAATTAAAAAGAAAAAAAAATATTAGAAAAATATCGAAAAAAAAAATGAAAATATTTGGTGGGGATTTATTATTTTTAAAGAATAGACTAAAAATAAAATTAAAGCTTTTTATATTGTAAAATTTCTCCTTATTTTTACCTCGAATATTATTGTTAGTATTTATGCAAAAAATAATTTCCAAATGTAAAATTTTGTCTAGTTTTAAATAAATAATAATTGTTTGGATTAAATTAGTCTTTTTTAATTCAAAAAATTTCAATAAATCTTAAACTCGAAAATACTCGCTGGGCTTTTGGCATTTGTATGGCTTTATTTACTTACAGAACCGAATTTTTGTTATCTATTTAGTAAAATTATTTGCCCGAAATTTAATAGATTATTAAATATAAAATAAGACTAATAATAAGAAGTTTAAATTCCTATTGTGGCTTTACCTTAACCATAAAATGAAAATAAATCATCAGTTTTTTTAGTTAATATGAATTTATTTAATTCTTTAAGAATAAATTAGTCTAATAATTTAGAAAGAATTTATAATTAAAATATAGATAATAATAAATCGGATGACTTTATTAAAAATGATGGTTCATATAATAATTAAAATTAAGGAATTTAATAAGAAAATTTTAGTGAAAAAAGCTAATTGAAAATCAGTGTTATTCCTTAATCTTTAAAATATGTTTTTTTTGAAAAATAATAAAATTTTACAAAAAAGGCTTAATCATGTCCAATTAAATGATTTTTTTATTTGTATATATAATTATATATTTGATTATTAAATTTTTTCTTTATAATTTAATATATTCTTTTTATAATATATATTATATTATATTATATTATATATTTTTTAATAGAATTTATGATTGTTTATATTTTATCTAAATTAAACAAATAATAATTAAATAATATTTTAATAAAATATATATAATTAATAATAACAATTACAAAAAAAGAAAAAAATTTTTAAGAAATTATTACATTTTTTTATTTGATTAAGTTATTTAAAGATTAAATATAAAAAAAGTTTAGAAAAATAAAAAGTAATAAATACAATGCTATTTTTTTTTATAACCTCTTAATTTATAATAAAAAAAATTCTTATCATTCTAATAACAAAAAATACTAACTTTGAAATGAAAATAATATTAATTAATGTGGAAATAAAATTAATATATAATTAAAATAAAATTATATAAATATCTTAAAATATATATAAATAAATAAATATATATAATAATATATATATATTTATATATATATAATATATAAATATATATATATTTTTTTTTTTTCAAGATTAATTTTATAGTATGCTCTTAATTTTTTATTTATTTATTTTTAAAAAGTTATTTCTTTTTCTTTTTTTTAGAAATTATATTTCATATTCTATTTCTTTTTTCTATATATTCCTTTTTTTTATTATTAATTTATATATAATTTATAATAAACAATACATATGAAATTCAGTTTATTAAACTTTCAATAATTATTAAGGTTATATATTTTCTATAAAATCAATAACTAATTTTAATTTTACGAGACTTAATCCAGCCTAATTAATTTTAGTTTCTTATTTTAGAAATAATTCTAAAAAACTTTTTTTAAAATAAAATTAATATAAACATATAAATAATATTTATATATATATATATATATATATATATATGTTTTACTTTATATTAGAATACATTCTTTAAGGAGATGCTTTTAATAAAACATAAATATATAATATTTTTTGAATATCATTTTAATTATTCTATGTTATTTTTATTAAACTTTCAATCATATTAATATAATCGATTATACAATTTAATTTTTCCAAAGGACTATAAGCATAATCAATTTAGTTTAAAGCTTTACATTGATAAAAAAAAATTATATAATATATATATATAAATATACAATTTTTATTAACTACATTTAGCTGCTAAATCTAAAACTTCATCAACTCTATTAGTTTTATCAATATCTAAATGATCATAATTAATCCATTCTAGAGTTTTTATTCTACAAAAAAAGGCTAAATCTTAATAAGTTTTTTCTTTAGGATATATTCTTTTATTTTTTATATAAAAAAAAAAAAATTTAAGTAAATTAAACTTTTAGTATATTTTTCTAAGTAATATTTTTTCAAAAGTATCTTTTATTTATTTTAAATTATTATTAATATAATTAGTTAATCTTTTTTATTTTAAAGTCTAAATAATAATATCAAAAACTTCATCAAAAAATTTAAAAAACTTCTTATTAATTCCAAAGTTATCTTTTCCATAAAAAATACATTATTTTACTTCTGGTAAATTGCAAAATATTTCCACAAAACCATTTAAATTTTCACAATGGAAATTTTTATCAACACTTTCTTGTTTTTTCTATTAACTTATATCTAATCCTCCTTAAGTTAAGGATAAAAAAAATTCAAGATTTTTCTGATTATGTACACAATCGTTTATAGATACTATTTGGATTTGTTTTTCTTCCTCATTTTCACACATTACTTGATTGTTTTAAAGCTTTTTTCTAGTTCCAGTTCGTGTAGTTGATGAAGTTATACAGTAACTCAATTATAGTGTGTTTATTGTTTCTTATAAAATTTTAATTATGATTTCTTTATTAATTCTTTCGGTTAATTCTTTCAGATCTTTACTTTTTATATTTATTACTTATCTAGCATTTAGTAGTTTCTATTTAAAATTATTACTTAGTGATTTAAATTTGGTAAATCTTAAGGAAAAATCGTCGCTTAGTTCTTATAAAAGAATCTCAAAATTATTTTAAATGTATTTTTCGGGAAGTTTTGACATAGTATTTTATAAATATTCAGCCTTTAAAGATATAGGAATAGAATCAAAATAATTTGTATGTTTTAAATTAAAAGTGTAATTCTCCTTTATATTTATAATATTGTATTTATATGTATATGTATATATATATATATATATATATATATATATATATATATATATATATATATATATATATATATATATATATTACGTTTCTTATTAATTTTAGTATTTCTTATATTTAAAGGTTTTTTTATCCAAGAAAATTTTAAATATCATTTATTTATTCTATATATATTAGTATTTATAATAAAGTATTTTTAGTTTTTAATATTATCTTTTAAATGTTTATATATATTTTTATTTTTTTCAATATGATAAAAAATTTACTTGTTCTTCTTCAGGAATATTTTCTTTAATAGCATATTATTATTAATATTAAGTTTAATAATTAGTCTCATATTCCGGACTTGTTTAAAATTAAAAGAAAGTAGTAAAAAATTAAGAATTTTTGACTTCTTCGTCTTTTTTTTCATCAAATAAATCTTTTCTTCTTTCAAATATTTTCTAGTCTTCATTACATATAAATACATTTTGGGCAAATTTAGTGATATTTTTAATATTTTAATTACAAAATTCTTTATTATTTTGAATTAAATTACATATAACTTAAATATTTTCAAGACTAATAAAAATACAAGAAATAGAAATATCCTAATTTTCGTTTTAGAATATATCCTGGGCAGAAATTCCTTACAAAATTTAATCTAAATAAATATTTAGAATATCTTAATTATCCTTTATTATCTAATTAAACCTTTAATTCTATTCATCTAAGTATATTTTTTCAAGTACTTATTTTATTAAATTTAAATTTTTTTCGTTTATTTCGCTAAGCATATTTTCTTGTTTGAAATTATCGGAAAAATTCAAAGCTGGAATAAATAAAAACTCGAATAAGAATTGACATATAATTTATTAGATTTTTTTTTTTGTTATTTCTTAAAATTTTTCTTTCAAGTTTAATTCGATTATTTTGCATATAATACGGATTTATATAGGAATATTTTTCTCGTTTTTTGTGATATTATCTATAATTAAATTAATTATATTTTTTAGCTTTTCCATATTTTATTAATATATGTTTTCTATTTATTAATCTTCACTTTGAAAAATAAATTTCTTCTCGTTTTGTTATTAGTCTTTTTCGACTTGTAGTTGCTTGCTTTTTGTTATTATTTTATCTAAGTTCCTACTTATTATATTTTCCAGTTTTTTGGGTTCCTTTAAATCAAATTTTCTTAAGTATTCTTCGTATATGAGATATTTTGGGAATATATAGGCGGTTTATTCTTCTATATTTTCTTGTTACAAATATGAAAATAAAGAATTTTCTTTTTTAAAGTTTCTTATTTCTAAAGCATTACTTGTTTTTGATCTTTGGTTTTTGTATTTGATACTTTTTTATTTTTTAAAATATTAATTTATACTTTTTATTTACTCATCTTAATTAATATTTATTTATCGAAATTTGTATATAGCTAATAAAGGATTATTAAATATTTCTTTTATATAATTTTAAAATTCATCTTTTTAAAAAAAAATCTCAAGAACTTTTTTTAATATTTTAGAATCTAAAAACTTTATATCATTAATATTTGAAGCTTGTTCTATATATGACTTTTTTTTATAATAATATATATATATAATGATTTTGAGATTATAATTTTTATTTTTTTTAATATTGTAGAAAAAAGCTTAATAATAAAAAGAATTAAAAGCAATTATTTAAAATTGATATATATATATATATAATAATAAATAAATATATATATATATATATATATATATATATATATACATAATTTAATATAAAAATCTTATACCTTTATAAAAACTGAAATGAATTTTAGAACCTTTTAATTTAATTTATTTTCATCTAAAAACTCATAAAAAAATGTATTTAAAATTGTTTTTAATAAATTTTCTATTTTTTAATCTTAATATGAATCTTTTCCTTCTTTCAATATTAAATTTGCACAAAATTCTTGGTTCTAAGATATATTAAATATTATGTTTCTTACAAAAGACTCACTGTCTTTTAACAATTAACTATTGCTTATATGAAAGTATTTTTTCGAAGATTTAATATTTGTAATTTATTGCTTTTTTTTTATTTTATTTAAAAAAAAAATCTTTATTATAATTTATATAGAATTTATTTTACTAATTAATCTTTTAAATCAATATATGTAATATAATTTTTGTAATAAATTTAATGAAGATTTTGAACTTCTTCTTAAAGTTTTGCTTATTAATTACTTTCTTTAATATAATAAAATGATTTATTTAATGAATTTCTTTTAATATTTTAGTTTTTTTTATTATAAAACCTGAAAATACCAAAGAATATTCTTCTTTTAAATATTATTATTGATCATTCCAATTTTATATTTTGATAGTATTTAATTCTTAAATATCCATTTTTTATATTATTAAGAATTTATTTTTTAATTATATTTTGTTTAAATATATATTATAATATATATATATCACACAAACAAAAAATAGTAATAATAAATATTATTTTTATATAAAATATAAAAATATCTCATTAATCTGAAATTTTAGTTTATAATCTTTTAATTTTATTTTTATCATCAATATTAATCAACTATTTATTAATAAGAGATTATTTTATTATTTATAATTATTCTTTTATCCTTTAGTTATTTGTTAAAATATTTTTCAGCATTTTAAAATAATTGAGAACAGAAGATTGTAAATCATTTGCACTTATAGGATTTTTACAAATACTATTTTTGAATGAAATACCTAATTATTTTTTTGATTACTAAAGCATTTTTCTATTATATATAACTTTCTTTTCTTTACAGACTATTGTGTAATTATTATGAGGAAAATAATTTGTAAATTCTTTTATTTTATCAAAACCTACAATAGAATAAAAGAATTAATAATTTAAATATAAGTCATTTTATTATTCATTATAGAAAATATTATTATAATTAATGTTATTATTTAATATATTATTTTTATCTTAATTTATAGGATATTAAATATTATTTATATTTTCTTCAATTTTCAATTATGTTTATGTTAATAAATTATTTACAAGTTTTTTATTTATTATATAATTATTATTATTTGTAATAGATTATAAATTTATAATTTTTTATTTAAATAAATTATTTGTTAAAATTGTTTTTAAAGGCTATTAAATATGATAACTTTAATAGTTTTGTTCTTAATTTAAAAATTATTTAAATTCTAATAAGTTATTATCTAAGTTTTTATCTATTTAATTTTTAGTATAGTTTAAATTATTAAATATACTTTATTTAGACTTTATATATAAAAAAAAATAAAATAAATAAACTAAATACTATAAAAAAAGTAGATGCAAAAAATAATATATTAAAAAAAAATAATATATTTATATATATATATATAAATATATATATATTTATATATTAATTTACTTTATTTATTTTATTATTTTCAAAAAATTTTTATTTATTATTAATATCTTTAAAAAATTCTATATTTTTTGTCTATATATTTTTTCTTGAAAATGAGGTTATTTTATTAATATTTTTTTTTTTTTAATTTATAATACATCTTGTCCTTCAATTGAAATAATCTATGAAATTCTAAAACTATTCGATTTTTGTCTATAACCTTTATTTTTTTTTAATTAATATTTATGTAAATATTCTAAACAGTTTATTTCGTTTAAATTTTGATTGTTTTTTTCTGATATTTATTTTTTATATTTTAAGTCTTTTAATTCTAACTAGAAATGTTATTTTTTAGCCAGACTGCTTTATATTTTTATACAATCTTCGATTTTTATTTATTAATCACTTTATTTTATACATTATTCTTAAGAATTAGAAGATTATAAAGAACTACTTGAAGAAGATGAAGTTGTTTTGTGTCTATGTTATTACTCATCTTATGATTCTTCATATTCTAGCATGTATTATTGGTCTTCTTCCTCTTCTTCTTAGTATTCTTCTGAAAGTAAGATTTCTTCGTCTTCTTCCTCTTCTATGAGTATTTCCTTTTATGAAGAAATTATTAGTTTGGGAGTTTCTAGGAAGAAATTTTTATCAGTTTTGTAATTTTATTTATTTTTTATTTCGAATTTTTCCTCTATTATATTTATATTGTATTATCCCGAAATATTTTTGCCATTTTATTTCAATTGGATATAAAATTCCCTTATTTTTATTAGTTTTTTCCTTATTTTATCCTTTTATGACAAACAGTTTATTTATTTATTTTTTCTCTAAAATAAAGTCCTTCATTCCTTTCATTGGGAAAAGAACGTATGTTTTTATGAATAACATTTCCTTTGTACATATTTAAATTTATATATGGACAATTTATTATAGAATGTCGGAATTTTTTGCAAACTGCGCATCTAATATTTATTTCTTCTTTATAAAATAATACTTCATGTCGAATTTAACAAAATTTTTCCTGATAATATAATAATAAATATTATATATATATATATATATATATATATATATATATATATATATATATTTTACATAGTCTTTTGGATATTATTTTAATATTTGTAAGAAATATTATTATGTATAATATATTAAATGTGAAACTGTTAAACTTTTAGCGTTAGTATTTCTTGATTAATCAGTAAAAAAATTTTGTTCTCCAAATAATTCTCCTTTCTAATATTTTTTTTTTTTTAAAATAAAAATTATATAAATTTAAATAAAAAAAAAACATTAATAATATCAAATGTATATTTATTATTATTCCCTTCATTTATTTTTATATGTTTTTCTAAAAATAATTCCACTTATCCTTTATTTACATAAAATATTTTATGATCTTTCTCACCTTTACTAAAAATGACTTCTCCTGGTCCATAAAGTGCTTCTTTTACTTAAGAAGCAAGTTCATTAAGGAATTCATTTGAGAAATTAAACTTAAAAATTTTAGAATTAAGAATTATTTTCCCAAAGAAATCCTTATAGACTTCATCATTCAATTTTTTAGAGATTTTTTTCAAAATTCTCTGTCCTTTTTCAGGAAGGAGCCTCAGCTTATTTTTAATTCATATGTTCCAGAAACCTCATAACTTAATTTTATAATTTCGAATTTATTTATCTTTATCTCATATATATAGATATATCGTATTTTTCTTACTTATATCCAGCTTCTTATTAAACAATATCTTAAAAAACAGAGCCTATTGTATTTACAGTATAAGCGAAAATTAGAGAAGAAATTAAACTCATGCCAGTAACATATATTTTCTCGATATTAGAAATAGGCTTTATATCACCAAAGCCTACCGTAACCATAGTTATAAATGAAAAATAAATTGCATTTATATATCTAGTTTACCAATCTGAATTTACAATTTATAAAGATTCCATCCAGTTTTCGGCTATCGAATGTTAAATTTCGGTTATTCCTATTAAATGGAATCCACAGGCTATTATATGGGCTAGAAACATTATCATTAATAATAGATTAGATAAAGTATATTATATAGGGAATCTTTATTGAATTTAAAAATATTAATCAATGTTTTTTCTGTATATTTGGAATCTTAAAATCTTTAAAAAAACTAGTAATAAAAATAAAATGTATTATTAGTTAAGATAATATAATACACAGCCAGATATATTTGTTATGTCAATTAGTAATTAATGTTTTATATATTATTTTAATATTTTTTTTCTATTATTTTATAAATAGCCTTAATCGTAATAAGAAGTGTGTATGTATATTAATGAAAATTTCAATAGTTATTAATATTATAGTGAAAAATATAAATCGTCAAATGAGTTTAATTCATAAAAAGATATTTTCAAAGGAATTATAAATATTAATATTGAAGTAAAAAAGAAAAACAATATCTTTTTTTATATTAATATATATAAATATATTAAATAATTATAAAATTAAAAAATAAACAAAAAATGAAAAATGAAAATTTTCGCAAATAAAAATTATAATTTTTTATATATATTATAAAAAAAATATATTCTTTTAATTATATTTTATTGAAAAAAAAATTGTGAGTTTTTTTAATTGTGTTTTTATAATTATTAAAAAATATGTATTAAAAAAGAATAATATATGTATATGTATATGTATATGTATATGTATATATATATATATATATATATATATATATAATATATATAAATATATATAATTTACACTTAAATATTATATAAAAATTGAATCTGTTTAAATTATAGGAAATGAATAATTAATTTTTCAAAATATTCTAATAATTTTAATATTTAAAGATTTATTTATTTTATATTTTTTTATTTATTTTCTTAATAAAAATTTGCTTTATCGTTTATTAATTATATATGGTCTTCTTTTATATTGTAATAGCTTTAATAAATATTTACTTTTTTTATAGAATCTATAAATTTTATCACTTTTGCTAATTTTTTTATGAAATTCCAGCATATTCCTGGATTATAATTGTATACAGATGAGTTTATTGATAAACTACTATTTATTAGTTATATTTTTTGTGGATAAATTGAATTATTTTTTTATGAATTTCGATTATTTAAGATATTATTAATAGATTTTTGTGAAAAACTTTTAATAATATTATCTGGTGATACTAAGTATTATTTATTTTCAGAATTTTATAATGGAATAGATAGCCTTATGGAACTAAATCTAAATTTTTAATTTTTTGATTGCATTCGATCCTAGAATTTTAAGTTATTATTTAATTTTAATATTTTTTTCGATCTAATTTTTCTATGTTTATTTATTATATTAAATGATTTTTAGGAGAAATTAAATTTCCTACGGGATTTGTATAGTTTTAAATATCTGAAAATTTAAATTCATCTTAGATTTTAAAATTATGGAATTTTAGGGTATTCTAATCTAATGATTTAAAAAAATTTTATTACATTAATTTTTATTAACTTTATTATTAAAAAATATAATTATAAAGTAATGTTAAAAAATTCTAATTATTTTATATTTTATTTATATATATTATATATATATATATATATATATATATATATATATATATTTAGTTTTTACTTAAAAAATAACAATTCTATATTAAAATATATTATATATTACATTTTTGTTAAATTACTGAAAATTTTATTGTATTTAATATTAATAATGATAATAAATAAAGTTAAATAGATTTTTAGAAAAAAAACATTTTATTTATATATATAATATTTAATATATAATGTTTTATTATTTATATATATATATATATATATATATATATATATATATATATATTTTAATAAATTTTAAATGGATATTATTAAATAAATTAAAGATTTTTCAAAATAAAATTTTTTATAAGCTTTTTCTACCCTCAATAGTTAGTTTATTTGAAACTCCTAATTTAGTAAATATTTCAATTAAAAATTTATTCGCTTTTTTATTTTCCCAATTTCTATCGACTTTTATAATCTAGAAAGTAAATAAAAGTAAAATATCATAATAAAAAAATGAAAAATACATATAACAAATTTTAAATAGAATCTTCATAGAGCTAACTTTCATTTTAAACTTAAGCCAAATCGAAAACAAGTGATAAATCTTGTGGATTTAAGTTAACTTTAGATATTAATTCTTCTAATTTTGGGTTTTATTATAACTTATTATTTAATTATAAAATAAGCATATCAATTTCATTTAAAATTTATTTACACTGTATATTTATATACATATTAATATATATTTATATATATTAATATATTTTTTATATTTATATATATATTTTTTTATTTTTATATATATATTTTTACTTCATCATCATTTTAAATTTCCAAACTATATTTACTATTAGCTTCATTTATATAATTTTAGCACTTAACCTTATCTCCTTATTTTACTTAAATTAAAGCTTATAAACAAACTAGTTTTCCTCCATATTTATTTTTTATAAATGAGTTTTTTTCCATAATGTCCTTAATTGAATCTTCAGCACCATTCAAATCATTTTTTTATATTAAATCTTAAAATTCTCTCATTTTCTATAAATATATTTATTCTGTGTTTTATAAACCTGAAACCTTATTTACTATTTCAAAAAATTAATTAAGCTTTTCCGCATCAGGATATCCAACAAACCCATCTACTGAATTTTTATTTGATATTAAATATACAGTTGGAATTGATTTTATTTATAAAGCAGTGGATAACTATGGAAATTTATCAATATTAAGTTTAACTAATCGCCATTTAGCTTAAGAATTATTTGCTCGTTCTTCTAATAAAGGTGCAAGTTTTTTACAAGGCTAACACCAACTATATATATATATATATATATATATATATATATATATATATATATATATATATATATATATATATTTATATTAATATTATATTTTACTCCGCATAACAATCTAATACTATGGGAATAGGAGATTCTAATACTTCTTATTACCATTCTTCCATTTTTTAAATCTCTACTATGTTAGTGTTTTTTGGATTAACTTGTGTTTCATAAAATTATTGTGCTTGTTGTTTTAATTAATCAAATGTTTATTTGGAATATTTTTATGTAAATTATCTTTTACTTATATTTATTAATTATTTTGTAAATTTGTATTGCAATAATCTAATTATTTATTTTTTCATATTTATTTTATTTTATTTTATTTAAATAAAGATATATATAATTTTAAGTATATTAAATAATATATAATATTTATTTTAATTAATAAAATATATATTATATATTTAATAATTATATCTTATTATATACTAGTTAATTTATTTTAATTTATCATTTTAAATAAAATATTAAAATTTAACAATTATATTAAAAAACTTCATTAATGAATAATGGATATATTTCTAATTAAAGCATAATAAGTACATTTAAAAATTGAAAACTATTTATAATTAAATAGAAAAATTATTTATTATTATAAAAATATTCTAAATAAAAAAAAAATAATATAATATTAAGTAATTTTAAAATAAAAAAAAAAAAACAATAAATATCAAAAAAAAAATAAAAAAAATTGTGATAAAAAGAGATGAATATTTAAAAAAAATAAAAAAAATAGTAAAAGTAAAATAAAAAAAAGACTATAATAAAAATGGTAGAAAACTTATTTTTAAAACACTAAAAAAAAAAATGCAACACAATCAACTTATTAATATAAAATAAAAATAAAAATTAATTTATAAAATCTCACTCAAAATCTTTCACCTCTAATTCTTCTTGCCAATTATAAATCTTTAGTCATAATAGTGACTCTTTTAGCATGAATAGCACATAAGTTAGTATCTTCGAAAAGACCAACTAAATAAGCTTCAGAGGCTTCTTATAAAGCGAGGATAGCTGAAGATTAGAATCTTAATTCAGCTTTAAATTCATGGGCAATATCTCTAACTAATCTTTAGAAAGGTAATTTTCTGATTAATAAATCTGTGGATTTTTAATATTTTCTTATTTCTCTTAAAGCTACTGTTCCGGGTCTGAATCTATGGGGTTTTTTGATTCCTCCTGTGGCTGGGGCGGATTTTCTTGCGGCTTTTGAGGCAAGTTATTTTCTGGGAGCTTTAGCACCAGTAGATTTTCTAGCAGTTTATTTAGTTCTAGCCATTTTTTTTTGTTTTGAGTTTTTTTTTTGTTTTTGTTTTTTTTAATTTTTTGTTTTTTATTATTGTATTTTTTTTAAATATAAATGCTTTTTTTAGGTTCTTTTTTTTTTTTTTTTTTTAATTTTTAATTTTTTTTTATATGCGCTTTTTTTAAGATTTTTTAAATATCTTTGAATTAGCTAAATTATCCAATCATATTGATTATCTTTTTAAATGATGGATAACTTTAATTAAATTTTTTAAATATAATACATTTATTTATTTTAATAAAGGAAAAATTATTAAAAATATAATTATTATTAATAAATATATATATAAAATATTGCTAATATATAATTATGTCATTAATAGAAATCATATATATATATATATATAAGTTTATCTCATTAAAAAATAAATATTTTAATAAAAAAAAATTATAAAAAAAAAAAAAAAAACTAAAAAACAAAAAAATGGCTGCCGGAAAAGGAGGAAAAGGAGGAAAAGGAATGGGAAAAGTTGGTGCTAAAAGACACTCTAGAAAATCAAATAAAGCTTCTATTGAAGGAATTACTAAACCTGCTATTAGAAGATTAGCTAGAAGAGGTGGAGTAAAAAGAATTTCATCTTTCATTTATGATGATTCAAGATAAGTATTAAAATCTTTCTTAGAAAGTGTTGTTAGAGATGCTGTTACATACACTGAACATGCCAGAAGAAAAACTGTTACTGCTATGGATGTTGTTTATGCCTTAAAGAGATAAGGAAGAACTTTATACGGATTTGGTGGTTGAATATTTTTTTTTAAAAAAAAAAAAATAAAAAATAAAAATTTAAGGAAAATAATAATAATATAAAATTGTTGTTGTTTTTTTATTGTTTTTTTTGCATTTTTTTTGGTTTTAAAAAAGAGTTATTTCTTTATTTTTTATTTTAATTTTTTCTTCCTTTCTTTTATTTTTTTAATTATTGATTTGAAATATTTTTTTTAATTATTGTTTTTGAAATATTTTACTTTTTTTATATATATATATTTATTTATTTTTAAAAAAAAAACATATTTTATTTTAAACAAAAAAAGCATTTAAAAAAAAAAAAAAAAAATTCTAAAAAATATGTCATTTATAAAAATTTATATAAAATATTATTAATTATAAATATAAAATATTCTTTTTTTGTTTTTTTGTATTTTTTTTTTTTGTTAATATAAACATATGTTTAGCTATGCTAAAAATTTTAACTAAAAATAAAATAATTTTTTTTTTTTTTTTTGTATTTAAAATAAATAATTAAAATATAAAAAAAAACTTTTTTTTTTTTAATTATAAATTAAAATAGAATTTTTATTTATATTTGATATTTAATATTTATTATTAAATTATTTTTTAATATTATTTATTTTATTTATAAAAAAAAAAATAAGTTATATATAAATAGTTTATTTAATTGTTTTTATTTTATAATATTAGTAATTTTTATTTTATAAATTCTAATATCTATATATTTAAACAATAAATTATTATTTTTTTAAAATAAAATACAAGGAATTTTTTTATTTTTAAATATAAAAATACAATATTTTAATTTATGAATTAAAAATAATTATTTATGCATAAAAAATATATTTAAAAAGAAAATTAAATAATTTATTTCTTAAAAATATTCAAAAAAAATAAAAATATTTAATAACAAAAATGCCAAAAATAGTTGATAATTACGTATTAGAGCGTAAAATAGGATCAGGACAATTCGGAGATGTATACAAAGGTTATAATAAACAAAACAACTAAGACATAGCCATAAAAGTAGTAAAGCGTGAACTTTTAAAGGGTAAATTTAATGAATTATTAGAAAATGAGATTCGAGTACTTCGTACATGTAATAACGAAAATATAATAAAGCTATATGATATAAAGAAGACTGCTAATAATTTTTATTTAATGCTAGAATATTGTAATGAAGGAGACTTAATGTAATATTAAAAAGAGAAGAAATATTTAACAGAAGACGAGGCTATAGAGTTTTTAATTTAAATAATAAACGCATTTAAGACTTTGGTAAAGAATAAAATTATGCACAGAGATTTTAAATTGGCAAATATTCTAAAACATAATGGAAATATAAAAATTGCAGATTTTGGATTTGCTAAACTGCTAGGAAATTCCAATTTAACTTCTACTATGTTAGGTTCTCCTTTAAATATGGCACCTGAAGGTAAAATAAAGTTATATATATAAAATAAATATATATATATATTAATATATATATATATATATATATATATATATATATATTTATATATATAGATATATATAATATATATACTTATTTTTATTTTTATAAGTTTTGGATGGATAAGATTATAATAACAAAGCTGATATATGGTCAATAGGAACTGTTTTGTTTGAATTGTTATTTGGAAAACCACCTTTTACAGCTGGGAATATGATAGATTTAATAAAGAGGATAAAAAATAGTCCTTTGGAAATTCCAAAAAAGATAAATAAAATATCTGCCGTGACTGAAGATGTTTTAAGAAAAATGCTTGTCGTTGACCCTAAGAAGAGGATTGAATGGGATGAGGTTTTTGGACATAAAATCAACTATTTTTTAGATGATAAAATTAAAAATGATTTGGAGGCAACAATGAAGGATAACGGATAAATAGCAATGAATTTGTCAAGATTTTATATTAAAAATAATAAAGTAATTAATCATCCTTCTGAAATCGAAAAAAAATAAGAAATTAATAACTATGCAATTAATGTTGCAAAAGGAGGAACAGGTAATTAAGAAAATTATTAAGGAGCAATCATTAAGAGGTAGACAGAAAGAGTAGAAGAGTAGTAATAATAATATTAATAATAATAATAATAGGAAGAAGTAAAAAATGAAGACGAGGAAGTATAAACTAAAGAGTCTTTAAGGGAAATGTAAATTAGAATTAAAAAAAGAAACGCAAACAGGATTCTTCATGAGAGAAATATTTATGTTTTTTTGGCTTCTGTAGCAGAGGATGCAATGAATAATTAAAATATTAAAATTAGCGAAATAGTCGGGTTTTTATTAGTAAAAAAACTATTATAGTAAGTTGAATTTCTAGCAAGTAAAATGAAGAAAAAAGAAAACGTTTTCAAATTGGAGCTTTGGGATTAGTTTATTCTTAGTAAAGATTATAATGATATTTATATGTATATTGAAAAAGAACATGATGTTTTTAGGCTTTACTTTAATTCGATGTTTGAGAGAATCAAAGGAAGCGCTTTATTAGTTGGGAATTAATTAGATTCTTAAATTAAATAGGCTATTAGTAATAATGTTTCGTAAAATATTGATGCAGTTTTAAAATAAATACTATAGGATTATTGTGTTTAGTTAATGTAAAGTATATAGGAATAAGCTAAGAATTTAAAAGAGTTGGAGAATCATAAAACTTTAGTCATTCATGCAGATAGAATCCTTGATTGTTTAACACTTGAAGAAACTTTCGTTTTCGAAGATAAAAATACTTAAGAGTAGTTTAATTTTAAACTTTATTACGATGAAGATGATAAAATGGAAGCTGATTAATTACTTAGTAAAGTTTAATAGAAATTATAAAAGAAATTATGAGGAAATATACATTTATATATAAAATATTAATAATATAATTTTATTTATTATTAATATCATTCTGAATTATTTAATAAAAATAAATATATAATTAAAAAATCATAATTTTTAATTATTATCAACATTATATAAAGATCTAATAACTTAAGATGTAATATCACAAAGTATATTGAATTTTTCATCTAATTTAGATTTTATAGCTTCCCTTTTTGTATTAAGGATTTTACCCGCAAACCCAAAAAACTCCAATTTAAGATTTTCTATATTTTCTTTTTGGAAAATATTCCTTTCCAAAAGCCAATAACTAAATAAATTTTTCTCATTTAAATCTCTTTTCCATTTTTAAACATCTCTGGCTATAGTAATTTCTATTTCGTACACATTTCCAATCTAGTTTATTACATTAATACTGTTTTAATTGATATTTTCAGTATTTAAATTACACATATCGCATAATAAAATCATAGTCGCACATAGTCTTTTTTATCTTACCTTCAAAAAAGAATTGAAGTCGAAAAAATTATGGTTTAAAGCCTTGTCCCAGTATTAATAGGTTTAAATAAGGCTTTCTAAAATCAGGAAAAGTTCCTAATATAAAGCGTTTTTGAGAATTTCGTTTTTTACGAGAGATTCTAAATTGTACTCGAAAATTCTAATACACTCAGATAATAAGGAAAGACCATATTTAATCTCTATGGGTTCGTTTTTTAAAAGAGTAGAAAGGTCAAGTCTTCTACTGCTTTTGGTTTATTTGAAATTTTCTATTAGTTGGATGACTACAATCGATTTTTGGGAATTTAAAGCTAGTAGATTTGCTGCTAGGAGGTCTATAATAATTACTAAAAGCTTTAATTTATACACTAGGGCCCTTGTGGGTAATTTTTATTCATTTTCGATGTTTAATTTGACGATTTCTAGTTAAGAAAATATCTTATTGAGCCATTTATAGCCTTTAGGACCGAATATTTTATTGTGTAAATCTTTAAGTTCTTGCTCTTAGTTATTGTTTTCCTTTTCTATTGATAAATGGAGAGGCTTTTCCTATCTAAAACAGTCAAAAGCTACATGAATGATAATATTTTCCTCTAAACTTTCGCATTCTAATTCTACATAGAAAGTACTTAAAGGTTATTATTACAAATTATTATCTTCGATTCTAACTTAAGAAAACATATCATGAGCCTGTAAATAATTTTTTGCGGTAGCAGTTTAAATTTTTCCTCTCAATTTCATATATCTAATCGCCTCTTCGACTAAATGAGGTGGTACTCCGGCTGCTAACGCTATATTTTTAGCATGTAAGTTCATATGTCCTTTTTAAATACCTTCAATAGATAAAGCCCTTAAAGCCGCGAAATTTTGACCTAATCCAACAGCCGCCATTATTTCTGAAAGTTTTTACGCATTAGGGTATTTTAGAAGTTTCATATTATTTTCATAGAGTCTATTAGAGGCTAAAACACCCCCTTTAGAACCCACGGCTATAGGTATTTCGATAGACCCTTTAAAAATAAGCTCATTTTTCTCATTTTTTATAATTTCATAGTGTGTAAGTGGCTAATAACCGGCTTTTGGATTCACAAATAAGGCCGCAAAGGCATGACATGATGATTCTATTGATCGCCAGTCTTATCCAGTAGCTAATGCAACGGCGTCTATGCCGTTTAGAATGCCTTTATTATGCGTAGAGGCCCTAAAAGGGTCTAGTTGAGCAAATTTATAGGCCTCAAGTATCCCTTGAGCAACTTTTTCGCCTGAAGAGGCTTTCCAATTCATTTTTTTTAAAGGGATTTCGAAAAAAGCGCCGGAACGTCTTTCTATACAAAGATTAGAGAGGATTTTAATTCCCAATTTTCCACCTATTATATTCTATATATAAGGGGCAGTGTGTTCAAGGATTGTATTTACGATATTTGCGCCCATTGAATCACAGACGTTTATATGTAAATTAATTATGAACATTTGTTTCTGGTTGTTATTTATGGAGCTTTAGGGAATTAGGTCTATATTGGTGTTTTTGAGAATTTTATCGGATTCATTTAAAATTTGGATTTTTATGTCTTCTACACCTCCTCCTCGGTTTACAATATTTTGGCAACTTTCGTTTGCAAAGGAAATTATTTCGTTTTTATGATTTTCGATTAAAAATTAAGTTTTTACAACATCCAATTCAGAAAACTAAATCTATCCGATCATTATTGGTTTCGTGGAGTATGTTTTAAACCCGCCGCCTTGCTCGTCGATGAATTTTGCAGCTGAAGAAGCAGCAGCGATCACCGAAGGCTCTTCTACAGCCATTGGAATGGTAAAATAGCTCCCGTTTATGTTAAAATTAAGGCCAAGTCCTAGTGGAAGAGATATTTTTCCAATGCAATTTTCTACCATAAGGTTTGCTCGGTCAAGAGTTAAGCCTCCGTCTTCAAAGCAAGAAGTTTCGAGATTTTAATAGAGCTTTTAAAGCTGGTCAAGACGCTCTTTTTAGGTTTTCTTGTAAAAACCGTTCCATAATTTAGAGTTTTGGTCATCTTTTTTAAGAGATAGGGAAGATTAATGGGTAGATTTTTATGTTATTATTTAAGAATTTAGTTATTTGAGGCGATCTGTGAGTATAGATTTTTATTAATTCAAAGATTAGTCGTTAATTATTTGATGCTATTATAGGTTTTCGCAATTATTAGGGTTTAATTAATAATTTTATTGAGTTTTAAATTAATTTAATATTTAAAGATATATAGGAGTCTAAAGGGTTATATTAAGTAATCTTAAAGGAAAAAAAGAGTTTTAAGATAAAAAAAATAAAATTATATTTGAAGAATTTTCTAGAATTATTATTAATGAGCTTTATGTATTTTATTATAGGATAATCTTTTGAAAGGAATTTTATTCTTGTTAAAAATCTAGAATTGTTTCTAGAGTAGCAAAAGGATAATATTATTGGATATATTCTAAGTTTAATTAATGGTTGGTTATGTGAGTTTATATATATATATATTAATATGTTGTTTTATAGTTTATTTAGGTATCTTAAATAACTTTTTAAATTAAGAATATAAAATAAATATATTAAATATATATATATATATATATATATATATTTAATATATATATAAATATATATTTTTTTTTACTTTTTAATAATTAATCATTTATGTTTGTGATTTTTTTTTTTTTTATTTCTTTTATCTATGTCTATAGTTATTTTTCTTTTAATTTTACATTATTTTATATATATTTTCATATTATTTTGTGTTTATTTATTTGTTGTTTTTTATTTACATTAGTTTCTATTTTTAAAATTGTATGTCTTTATTTCTTAAATGCCAAAATTATTTATACTCATTTAATTATTTTTTTTATATATTATGTATATATTAAATATTTTTATTTTTTATTATAATTCTCTTTAATTATATTTATCAAATTTATATTCTTTTTATATAAAATACATAAATTAACAACTAAAATTATTCTTTCTATATATTAATAACATTTTTCAATATATATTTCATATTAATTTATATTTTTTAAGGTTATCAATAATAATTATAAAAATTTTAATAATCTTTATAATTTAAATTAAATTTATAATCTTAATAAAAAAATAACAAATATTTATTTAATAATTAAAAAATAAAATCAATATTAAAAATATTTTTGTAGAAATGAAATTTTTTATTCTTAAAATTTTTTTTCGCCCTATTAATCAATCCAAACACATTTATTATTTACTTCCTTCATATCAGGAGTACATTAACAGTGACTTTTTCCATCTTCACTCATATTATGGAACCCTTAATCCCTACAATATCTAGTTTAACGATTACAAGCAAGCTATGAATGGCATTGAGGAGCTTAACATTTTTTACCAACTTATTAATATCCATAAGCAATGCAAGCTAAAGTGCATTTATCCAATGTATCGCAATTTTAAGGAGGTAAACATGAAAAACTACCATCTAAATTAGTAAAATTAATGAATCCACCATCAATACAATTTTAAGGACATTTATCTGTTTATTTATAGCATAAATCCCAGGATACGGCATTTTACCAGCAATAGTAATTATATTCATAATTAGGACTCACGCATAAGCACTATCCGTTTATATCTTAAAAGCCAGAATCTATACAAAAGCCGTTTTTATTTATATTTAAATCACTACATCCTTCACTTGAACTGTAGCATCTGTTTTATTCATTTAAATTACATATATTTCCTTCTTAAGCAATCCATCCATAGTCTACACAGGCCATTTTACCATCTTATCCATCAAAACATACAGGTTAATTATAACATGTGAAATAGTTTGGTGGTAAACATCCTGAATTTTCGTTAGGTACATAACCTCTGCTTATACAATCGGAAGGGCAGACGTCGTTTTTACTGTATTTGATACAATAATCCCATCCTAGAGATATACATTAAATGCCTACAATATATTTCTAAGGACATTAACATGTCTTAGATACTGTTTAGAAACCTTAATCTATACATAAAGGACAGCAAACATCTGTAGAAGATTAACATGTAGTGGGAACTGCACAATCAGTATCTGTTCCAGTACCACTATATACATAACCGTAATCTCTACAAGCTAAAGAACATTATTATTTTACTGGAAGATTCAAACATTAATCTGCAGTGATTGGTAAAAATGTTTTACCATCAGCACTTATTTTATAACCTCTTAGAATACAAAATTAAGTAAGTTTGGAAACTGGTTAATTAGCACAAATTTTGTATTCTTAAGTACCATTATCGCATAATAAAACGGAAATTTATAATGTAATTATTAATAAAATTAAATAATACATTCTTATTATTTATTTTTTATGTTTTTTTTGGATTATTATATTTTTAATATATTTTTATATTGTTGTTATATTATTATAAAAAAAATTCTTTTATAAAGTTTCTTTAATATATTACTTATTTTAAAAATATCTATAATATATAAAAAAAAAAATGAATTTAAAAAAAAACTTAATTTTATATTATATATTTTAAAATTAATAAATATTATATTTACAAATATATATATAAAAGAAATAAATAAAAACAAAAAAAATGCAAAAAATTTTATTTATATTTATATTTATATAGATGAAAAAAAATAGTAATGTGCATATTTAAATATAAAATATATAAAAATATATATATAAATATAATATATATCTTATTTTTTTATTTTAATATTTTTATTTAATTTATATAATATAATATAATAATTTATAATATATAATTAAAAATTACTTTGATACCTTAAAATACATATTTAAATTTCTTTTATTTATCTAAAAAAAAATATAAATATTTTTTTGTTAATTTATTTTTATATAGTTTTCTTTATTTTATTTCTTATTAGTAATTCAAGTAATATATTTAAGATATTTTTTTTTCTTTTATATTTTAATTTTATTTTAAAATATAAAATATGAAATGTATTTATTTTAATTTTTTATTTAATTTCTTAACATTATTTTGGTTAAATTTCTTTGTTTATGTTAATCACTTTAAATATCTATTTATATTTAATTTTATTTTAAGCTTTTTGTATAATATTTTTAATTTTTTTATAATTAAATAAATTTATTTATCAAATTTAATCATCTTTTTTATGTTATATAAATTCATAAACTTATATCGTTATTAATAAATATTAAAGTATTATAATATTTAATTTTTTTTCTATATTGAATTTTCTTTGTCATCTTTTTATGACAATTATAATATATATATATATATATATTATATATATAAATATATATATATTTATATTTATGTATATTTTTTTTTTCTAATTAAGAAAATTTCTATTTAAATCTTTAAAATATATATTAATTAGAAATACCTAATATAATTTTTATATGTTTTTTTACTCATATTTGATTATAATAATTTCAAAGAATTTTAGATTTTTTTATTTTTTTTTACTATTATTTTATGAGAAAATTTATTTATTTATTAATTCTTAAAATAGAATAAAAAAAATATAAATATAATAATATAATATATTAAAATACATAAATCATAAATTCAATATAATTATTATATTAAGATTAATTATTATATAATTTTAATATATTTACAAGAAATAAATAAAAATAAATTAACTTTCAAATTTTTATTAATTAATAAATATAAAAAGTTAATCATTAAACATATTAAAATCATATTATAAATGAACATAGTTTTTTAAAATGTTTCTTAATACTAAATTAATTATATAAACACTTTTTATATAAGCTTTTCTAATATTTTTTACTAAAAAAGATATAAAATCCAAGGTTTTATCCATTTTTTTTATTATATTGAAACTATATTTATTATTTTTATTTTAAAAAAGTCATTTTAATTTTCCTTTAATTATAAAAATAAAATAAACAGACTTCACCCTTTTTATATATATCATCTTATCCGATTCATTTTATTTTTAATTTAATAGCCAATCAATCATTAAAATTTAGATATAAAAATATATTTTATATATATATTTTTCAATAAATATCAATTAAAAATTCATCTTCGTTATAAATTTTAAATATAAAAATGATTTTTACAGAAGATTAGTTTTTTTCTAATTGTCAAAGTGGTATAAATACTGTTTATGTTTAGTAACTTTTTAGACTAATTCTTTATTTAAAAATCTACATTGTATATGTTTATTTAATCATTTTAATAACAAAAAAGATTTATTTTAATATAAATTCATGATTGTATTCCTTGAAAAATATATAAATGTATATATTAATATTTATAATTTAAATTATATTATTAAATTATTTTATTAAAAAAACAAGAGAATAATAGACAGGTAAAAAATGTTATTTTTATTGAAACATTATTAATTATAAGTGTATCTACATATCATATTTTATTATTATTTTATCAAATAGTTAAATAAAAAAATAATTTTTATATTTATATTAGTTTTTTTAAAAAAATTAAATTATTAAAAAATAAAAAATTATTCAGTTATATAAAGTATTTTTCCTTATAAAGGATGTTTATTTAATAAAAATTAATAAAGTATTTATATTTTAATATATTTATATAAATATATATAAATAAATGTTTATTGTATTTTATTAATTTATTTTACAAATAAAATAATATGCTTAACTAAATTTATATAATAATATGGCTAATTATATAAAATGCTTATAGTATTTTATTGAATATATCATTTTTTATTTTTTTAATTTTTTTACAAAATTTTAATAATAAATATATTTAGATATATATTAATATATAAATATTTTATTTTAGACTTTATTTATAAATTAAAATTAAATATATTTATTTTTATTGTTCATATTGTTATATTAAAATAAAAATCACTTATATTTTGTATTGTTTTATTAATGTTTATATTAAATGATTATAATTACAATGCTTTTTTATAACTAAATTATATATTAAATTATTATTGACAAATACTAAAATAAAATATATTTTATTTAAATTTTAAAAATGTAATAATTATAAAATAATTAAAAACTTTTATTTATAATATTTAATATTTTAAATAATTATAAAATATTCATATATCTTTATTATTATAAAAATATAAATATGATATATTATAAAAATTAATCTTATAGAAAAATAGAAAATTAATCAAAATAAATTTATAATAAAAAAATAATATTTTTTTGAAAAAATGGACTTTTCATCTTTATTATAAAAAATAGTTGAAAATAATGAAAATCCAACAGAATAAGAGTTCACAAACTATTTATAAAATGAAATAAAAGCATAAATAGAGTAAGAAAAATTCACAAATTATATAAAATATATACCTTAGCTTCCCTTAAAATACTTGGAATAAAACCCTGATCATTTTTTAGAATTTACATTGAAAATATTATCTGATTAAAACATATATTAAGATTTTAAAATTTTAAATAATTTTTCTAAAATAGAAAATCCTTAAACAAAAAATGAATTATCATTATATATAATGAAAAATCTAATCTAAATATAAGACAAAGTATAATTAAAAAATATATAAAAATAAGATATATATATATATATATAAATATATATATATATATATATATATATATATAATTTTTTAATTAATATATTTATATATTTATTTACTTATATTTATTAATTTATAATTTTTTTTTCTAATAATATAGAAATACATTCTATTTTTTTTAAAAAATATAATTGAATCTACCAAATAAATTGAGAAGAAATTCGTTTTATTAGAATTAATATAGGAATTATTATTAAATATTTAACCTAAACATAATTTTTTCGGCACTTATTTTCCTATTGTTTTAAGGACAATTCTTTTATGTATTAAAAAAGTCTAAAATAGGTTTTAAAAAGAGTCAAAAACTTAATTTACAATGCATTTTCAATCATATTTAATTGATTTTTTATAAAGATTCTTGACTAATCTTTCCTTAATTCCTGAGATTTAATTTAAAGACCTTCTAAAGCCTTAAGATATTTATTTTTTGGATGAAAAAAGTTGTCAATATTTAAAAAAAGAATAGAATTGTGACAAAATATCTTTACAATATGTTATATTTTTCTGTTTAGATATAATTTAAGGTATTTTTGAGGTTCTTCATGAACCTGGAGTATTCGAAGAGAAAAAAGTCGAATCTTTTTTGGGAAGTATTACATAAATTATTGAAAAATTAGTATCTAATTATCAAGATTTAATTGATAATTTAATCTATTAAATGAGATTTAATTAATTTATAGGAAAAGATTCTTTTAAATAAGAATAAGAAGAAGAATATAAGGCAGATTCAGTTTATAATTTATTTGGAGTCGCCTATTTTTTGAAAAAAATGTTTTAAAAAAAAGAATTTAAAGTATTTTATTAAGATGTTTATTAATTAAGAATACTTTTGCCTTTTATTAGTATTTTTTTATAAAAAGAACAATAAAAAGCTGATTTTATAAAAGATTTAATTAAAGAATGTATATATATTTTTCAAAAAAATAATGAAAAAAATAGTTATTTTTATGAAAATAGAATAAATAATATTAATTATTTTAATGTTTAGGCTAATTTGTTTATTGTTAATATAATGGAAATTATTGGATAAAATTATGAAAAAGAACTATAGGTTTAGTTTTTGGATGGACTTGGGTGCTTTTTAGAATTTTTTGAGAAAAATTGTGCTTTTGAAATTCTTTAAAAATCTATTTTGAAAAATAATAATAATAAAATGGCAGGGTTATTATTAAATATTTTCAGGAAATAAATAAATGAGAATCTTTAGAATAATTTATAGAATTTATTTACTTAATATTAGAGCTTGAGAGTGTTTTTGGAAAATATTTTTGAAGAAATTCTATAAGAATAGTTTGATTTGGGAGAAAAATGTCATTTTATTATCAGTTTTTTAAATTTTTTGGAATTTATATTAATGAAAATGGATAAGAATAAAGGCGTTTTTAAAGAAAATCATATTTTGAATGAAGAAAATGTTAAAAAAATAAAAGAATTCTTGAGAAAATAAATTAATCTTTTTTATAGTAAATTTTAAAAAGAAAATGACTAAGAATAATCTTAAAAATAAAATTAAGTAAATAAATAAATAAAGAAAAATATATTATAAAAAAAAATAAAAAAAAAATAAGGAAAAATAAAAATAAGAAAATTCATTTGATTAAATGAAATTCCATTTTGATAATATTAGTGAATTATTAAAATGAATTTTATATAAATATATTATATATAAATATCTATTTCTATAAAAAATTATTTATTAAATATTTATAATTTTAAATATTCATAATAAATTATAAAATATATATTTTTATTATATTTATTAATTCTTTATATAGATATATATATATATTATAATATATTTCTTAATATATATTTTTTTTAAAATAAACTAATTTTAATATTAGTTATTATTTTTATTTTATTTTAAAATAATACATTATATTTTCATTATTTAAATTATTTAATAAAAACATTTATATAAGTTTATTTTATTATATAATTTTTATATTATATATATATATTAAATTTTATTATTTTTTTAGTTATCTAAATATATAAATTATTTTATTTTATTATTTTATATTTTTAATATTATTATTTTTTTTTTATAATAATATTAAAAAAACAAAATACATTAAAATTTATAAAAATAAAATATAAATATTTAAATATGGATAATCCTCAAATAAGCAATATTGTAAAAAAATAAAAAAATAAAAAAATATTAATAAAAGTATGAATAAAAACAAGATTTTTTTCATGAAACAATAGTTATTTAGTAACCAGATCAAACGACAAATACGCTTTAAAATTTAACTAATACATTTAATAATTTTTAATAATAAATTATAAATGATGAAATGTATAATTAAATATAAAAAGAAAATATATTTACAAATAAAGCCATTACTTTTGGAATAAATAGAGAAGAAGTTAAAGAATTCAATTAAATTTAAATATTATAATAAATAGAATAATAAGAAATACAAATAAAAAATGATTTAATATAAATTGATTAATTAAATGAAGATATATAGAATTCAATTAAAAGTTAAATAAAATCACATTTTTAAATTAAATTAATATATAATTTTTATAAAAAGAATAAGAAAGTAATGATGACTAAAATTATAAAAAAATTTAATAAAATATAGAAGAGCTAAATAAAGAAATATAAAAGAAAAAAGAAAATTAAAGAAAATCATTGTTTGCGGAATTAATAAATATTAAAAAAGAAGACTATAATGATGATTAATTTTAAGAAAATATAACTAAATGTGATAAATTGATTTTAAATGAAGAAATTTAATAAAAAAAGATATTTAAGGTAATTATGAGAATTCTAATTAAAATAATAATATAGTTAGTTTTTAAGAATAAAATAATAAAAATTAAGAAAAGAAAAATATTAATAATAATGTTTAAACTGAAATAATTTAATTAAATAAAAAATTTATTTAAAAAAAACTTCTTAAAAAAATCTACGTTTGCAAATAATAGTGACGATAATGAAAAAAATTTATAAAAAAAAGTTAATAATAATAATTAGGAAGAAAAATAAAATATAATATGTAAGGAAAAAAATATTTAAAACTAAGAAAGTAAAGAAAACAATGAAGAAAATTATAAATAAAATGTTAATATTAATATTAATAATAATAATAATAATAATAATAATAATAATAATATTATTTTATATCTCTAAAATACAACAGAAGATATAAGTAAATAAAATTTAAATAATATAAAATCTAAATTTAATAATAAAAATGAAGAAGATAATATATAAAAGAATAACGAAGAAGATTAATATAATGAAGTATCTGAATATAAAGAAAAATATTAATATGAAGAAATAAACAAAGAAGAATATTAATTATAATTACAAAGGTAAAAAAGAAGAAAAATATAATGGATTATAAAGAAGAAGAATAGAAAAAAATAAAGATGAAAAAATTGAAGGACCCTGTATGATTTTTATTAAAGAACCAAATTAAAAATACAGAAAAGTTATTCATAAAAAATAAGAAGAATAAAATTAAAAAAACGAAGAACAAAACCATAGTTTATTAAGATAAAAGAAGAAAAAAAATATAATGGAAAAACAAGATGAAAAAAAAGAAAAAATATAAATCAATAAAAATAAGAATATATTTAAAGATAAAAATAAAATATATTTCCATTAAATAATAAAAGAAAAACCTGTAAATGAAAAAAATAAAAAAGACGAAGAAATTAATAATAAAATTTAAGAAATAAATATTTAAAATAAAAAAGTAAATAATATAAAAATATATGAAAAAAAAAAATATATATATATATATATATTTATATATATATATATATATATATATATATATATATATATATATCAAAACAAAAGGAATTACCATGTTTAAGAAAATTAGAAAGCTTACTATAAAATAAAATAATTAAATAAAATGAAATAACTTAAAATATTTGTCATAATAAATAAATAGTATATTAACTAAATAAAGCTATAAAAATTTAAGAAATAAATAAAAAGAAGAAAATATTAGAAAATTAATTATATAATATTAATAAATTGATTTAAAATATTAATATAAATAATAATTACGAGGCTAAAACTATAAATAATGATACATAATATTAATTATAAGAAAAAATAAAAATTCTAATAAAAAATAATATAGTAATAATATTTATTTACCACCAATATAAAATAAAGGAAATATTTATAATTTATAGAAAAATTAAAATGAAGATAATAATTATATATATAAATAGTAAATATTTTTTAATAAATATAATAAAAATAATATTTATATAATTATATATATATTTATAATAAATTAGAATTTATTAAAGAATTATCCAAAATGATAATATTTATATTAAAAAGTAATATTTTAAAGATTTAAAAAATATTATTAAAAATGAAAATAAGAGGTATAATACTTAATTTTAAGAAAAAGAGTTTTTATAAAAATAAAATGAAAAAAAGTTCACTTTTTAAAGTTCTGATTAAAATAATTTTGAAAATTAACATTTTAATTTTCAAAAATTAATTGAAGAATAAATAATTAACAAATAAATATATAAATAAATGAATGAAGAATAAAATAACTAATAATTGTATTTAAAAAAATTAATATATAAGTTAAATTTTATATTAATATTTTTATTATTAAATAGATAAAAAATTTTAAATAATAATAGCTTTCATTCAAATAAATATATATAAAAAGTTTGTTTTTAATTAAGTAGTATAAACAATAATCTTTTATAACGTTAAATTAATTAAAATTCATAAAATATTAAACTTTCTAAATTAAAGAACATAAACGAGAAAATAGATAGTTTTTAATAAAATGAAAATATACATTAAAAAGAAGATAATCGATAAATAAAAAGTTATAAAATAAAATAATAATAATTAAAAATTTGAAAAAAATATTAAATTTATATATATTAACTAAATAAAATATAATTGCTATTTTGTTTTGTTTTAAGAATTAAAATATTATAATGATAAACGAAAAATCAATTTAAATATTTTATAATTGTTAAAAAAAATTAAGAGAAAATATATATATATATATATATATATATATATATATATATATATATCTATAAAATATATATATATTTATATATTCATATATATTGTTAATATTTAAAAAATAAATATATATATAATTTCATATATTTTTTTAATTATAAGAAAAAATACATATATATATTTTGATATATATAATATAATATATATGTATATATAAATATTTATTTATATATATTTCAAAAATATCCTGGTTTTTATCCTTATAATTACATTTAAGTACTTCTAACTTAAAAAGGACCTTCTATAATTGTTTTGTTTTCATATCTCTCTGCTTAAATTTTTCCTAAATTAAATTTGTGATTTACAACTAGAAGTGGATTATTTTCATTTTTAAGTACCTAGAAAATATTATATATATATATATATATATATATATATAATATATATATATATATATATATATATATATATATATATTTTTATATATAATATTTTATATATAAAATACATCATCATTTAGCGAAATTCCATCTAAATATTATTTAAGTAAAGATTTGAGTAATTTATTATCTTTTTATAGATTTTCTTTTTATTTATCTATAGCTAATTTATCCAATAAGACTTTATTATATCTTTTATAGAAATTATTTAAATAAGAATACTCATCTTTTTCTTCAGGTTTCAAATATTCTAATTCATCCTTCAATTATTAAGGTATTTCATCGTCATCTACTGTCTCTTCATAAAAAGGTATTACTTTTTCCTTTTCAGTTTCTAATCTTCTACATAATTCTGCTGTTTTAAGTATTTTTTCGCCTAATAATGCATATTCTTTTAACTTAAGTACTGTATTTCTGGAATTATTAGTCAATTCTTTAAGTCTATTAGACTCTTCTTCTCTGAATTTCTACATTTTATGCTTTAAATCATGATAACTATTAGATATGTTTTCCTTTTCTTTTTTAAGAGCCTAATTCCTGGCATTAAATTCTTTACAATGTTAATTGATTTTGACTTTTTCGAGTTCTATATTAGCTTTTTTAGACGCAATCATTCTTAAGTACCTATCTATTTCTTTTTTCCTATTTTTATTATGCTAATGCAGAAATTAATGATCTTTAACTTTATTTGAAGTATCACTTTGAAATTTCGAATTCATCTATTCCAATTCAGTGTAATATTTTGTCTATTTAGTCTCCAAAATAATCTTCATTACATTAGTTTCTTCTAAATTTTTGTTCTTAGTCTCCTCTTTGAACTATGAAAACTCATTCTAGGCTTCTTCCATTTTCTTTTTATCCTCTTCTTTTACCGTCTCTATCATATCCTCAAGTTCTTTTAAGTGTGTTTTGTGTGTTTTTACCATATCTTCTCTTTCTAAGTCAAATTCATTCTCTAAAATCTAAATATCGCGGTTAAATTCTTCCTATAGACCCCTCATTCGTGCTTCTTAGAGTTAATTCAAGTTATCAGTATGCATTAGATGGTTCCTTAGGGCAATTTGGAATTAATCCTCGGCTTCATCTAGGTTTTTGTCAAGCATTTATATGAAAGCTTCTTTAGAATCTAATTCTCGTTAGTTGTTTTAAGAGTATATGTCGATTTCATTTTTTATTTGTTCAGTTTTTGCTATTCTCATTATTTTACGCCAATAGGTCAAAAGCTTCTTTTTGTTAAATAAAACTATCTTTTATTCATCTTTTATACGGTTTTTTAAACCTTCGCGTTTTAGTTTGGCTAGTTGTTTTAGTTAGTCGAATTCTTCCTGGTTTTTTGCTAATTGACGATATTTTATATTTCGCTTTTAAGGAAGACCACCTGGACGGGTACTTCGACCTTTTAATGTTTTACCTAATAGAGCCATTTGTATATATATATATTTTTTTTGGTTTTTATTTCTTTTTTGTATTAATTATAATTTTTTGTTTATTCTTTTTTTAAATGTATTTAAGTTTCCTTTTTTTATATATATATTATATATAATATATATGCATTTTATAATTATAAAAATATTTTTATTTTAAATTTGTAATATTTTCTGATTATTATTTGTTTTTTATAATATTTATAATTATATGATTATTATTTGTTTTTTAATTTTTTTTTTAATGAATTAAATATAATATATATTAAAATTATTTTTAATTTATTTATATTCATAAATCATAATAATATAAACTTATTTTATTATTATAGAATAAATATATATATATATATATATATATATATATATTTATATATATATATATATACATAATTAAACTTAGAAAAAAATATTGTGTATAAAATTATAATAAATCAAAAAAATAAAAAAATGTTTTCTAAATTATTTTAAAAATTACCTGTTAAAAAAAATTTTTTTTTTTTTCAATTTTCACAAAATAATTTTGAATAAGATCTATTATTTTTATAGTCAAAAAAATAAAATGCTTACAAATATTTTAAATAATCAATAATGAAGGAAATCTAATAATTAAATACACTTTAAACATCTCAATTATACTCTTATTTATTGAATTATCCAACTTTATTATCAAAGTAAAATTTACTAGAAATACTAAAAGTATATACTAAATAACAAGATTTAACAACAGAATAAATAATATAATAAAATGAAATATTTAGATAAATGAAAATGCCCAAAAATCTTCCCTAGTTAAAATAAATGATAGATTTTATTTATGAAAATAATTTAAAAATCTAAATAGAAGATATTGTTATTTAAATTTATTATTGTTTGTAAGAACCGAAAAATGAAAAAGTATTTTCTCTATAAGATATACTCGAAATATTGGAAAAAATAAAAATAATTAATTCTAAATAGGACGTTAATTCTATAATAAACATAAAAACACATTAAGATCTATATGACTTTTCATATTAAGATGTTAAGAAAATACTATAAATGTATTGTGTTAGAGGAAAAGTGAAATTCGAATTAATATAATAATTAGATAATTTTTTATTTAAAAAAAAAGAGTTATTATTTGAAAATAATAATTACTTTTTAGGAAAATATTTGAATTTATGTTCTCAAGTAAGTTTTATTCCTAAAAATATCGATGAATTAGAAAATATATTGGAATAAATGAATAAAAATAATTAATAAAAGGAAGGTTTTTTTTACTTATTTAATTTATTCTATTTAGAATAGAACAAAGTAAGGTAAATTTTAGGTTTATAAGAGAACAATAAAATTGATTTTTATTTCAAAAAAGAAGAAGAATAAAATGAAGACGAAGAATAAGAATTTTTAAGAAATTTGAAACTATGTAAAAAATAAAATTTAATAGAAGAAATAATTAGAAATAATAACAATGAAAAATAAATTAGATAATATTTAGAAAAAAATCAGTTAAATTAAATATTTGAGTTTTATTATTTGGCTCAGTTTATCTATTTTTAGTAGTAATTACATTTAAAAGATGAATCTGAACTATCTATTGATTAAATTTATATTCTTAAAGAATTTATTACCTAATATTAATAATTCTTTAATAATAATACAAAATAATATTTACTTTATACAAAAGAGTAGTTTTTATAAGCTTTATCAGTTCATTTTTGGACTGAAAACGAAAGTCTTTAAAATCAATATATAGATTTTTATAAAAAAACTCTTTTTATGAAATTTAATAATGTTTACTATTTACCAATGATTATTTTTTATGGGAAAAAATGCAGTTTTTTATTAAATGAAATACTAAAAGAATATGGTGAATTCATAAAAAACTAATATATTTAAAGAAATTAAATGAGTTTAAATGAATGTTAGAAGTTTATGAATACTTTAGAGGAAATAAAGGAGATTTATTTAGATTGTAATGTAAAATTTATATTTAAAGAGTTAGTTTTTGGTACTAAAAATGTATTTAGGATTATATAAGATTGTTTGGAGAAATAAATATGGTAAAACTATGGAGAAATAAAGGAAAATAAATAAGATTTTTAAAATTTTTTATGGAAAAAAAGACAAGAAATGGTAAAGTTAAAAAAAGGAAATTATAATAAAAAAAAATTTAAATGAGGATGATTTGAAAATAATTTATAATATATTTTATAAAATTAACTAATTAAACATTGGAAGTAAAGAACTATATGATTCGATAGAATAATTAACTTTATAGAATTTCAATAAAATGTCATTTAATTAAAAAAGCTTAAGCGTTTATTTCTTAAGTTCTATAGGATCATAGGTAGAATAAAAAGTAGATGACTAAATACTAAATTTTATTTTAGATTATAAATAAAATATTAGTTTAGAAGAAAGTATAAGGTAAATTATATTTATATATATATATATATATATATTATATATATATATATATTTATTTTTATTTATTTCTATATTAATTTATCTTTACATATCTTTACATATCTTTATATATATTTATATATCTTTATATATCTTTATATATCTTTATATATATTTTTATATCTTTTTATATCTTTATATATTTTTAAATATCATTATATATTTTTTTTTTATCTTTATATATATTTATATATCTTTATATGTCTTTTTATATATTTAATAAGATTTCTTTTTTATGGAGTCTATAGATTATTTATTCATGAAAGTTATTTCGAGAAAATTATAAAAGTAATAATTGAAAATGAATAGGAAATCATGAATTTAAATAATGATATGAAATAATTATTATATATTTGTAAATATTGTTTATAAATAGAATAAGGACATATTAGTTTTCCTTTGAATATTTAAATATAATAAAATATATAGGAAACATTCAATAAAGAAGAAGAAAAATTATTATTTAAAGATACAAAATTAAATTAAGCTTTTGATTATTTTTTAAATAGAATGGGTTATTTCCATGAAAGAAATGTTAAATATTCAATTTTTCGATTTAATTTTTCAAATAAATAAACCAATACAGTATTTATTGTATTGGAAAAATGGAATTTTGTATCAGATACTAAAAAATAAAGAGGTTTTATTTAAATTATGATAAGAATTTTATAAAAGGAGAATATTAAATATAGAATATTGGATATTTTCGAATGGGCCGGGAAAGCAAAAAGACATGAGAAAATTGATTATTTTAAAAAATAACTAAAAGGCTTACCATTTGATGAAGAGAAATAAAAAAAAAAGAAATTTTATAATTTTTGATATTAATTATTTTTATATAATTTTATTCAATTAATTAAAAAAAAAAAAAAAAAGATGAAATTATTTAATATATATATATATTTATTATATTTTTATTTTATTTTTCAGATATGATTTTTTCTTACAATTATAGGCTTTTTTTTATTTTTTCTTGCTTATTTTTTTTCTCGTTTATAATCTTATTTTGTTTTTTTAATTTTCTTTGATTTTTTATATGTATTTTCATCTATCATATGATTATCATCTGAATTTTCATCTTACCAATCATTATCATTCATTTCTTAATCTTTTTCTTATATACCAAATTATTCAAACTATAAGAATATAAATTTATAAATATATATATATATATATATATATATATATATATATATATATATATTTTATTCTACAAGTTATTCTGCTTATAATTAATTTTATTATTGTTATCTATTTTTTTATTTTTGTATTTTTTTTCTTTCTTCTTCTTATTCTTTATCCTTTAATATTTTTATTCTTTTTAGTTTATTTTGTTTATTATTTTTTCTCGACTATATTTTTTTTTTATAAAATTAATAACTTTTATTTTTAAATTTAATATTTAAATTTGTTACCATTTTTTTTTTTATTAATAAATATTATTAAAATAATATATATAAAATAATAAACATAAATTTTATTTTTTCAATTAAAATATTTTTAATCACCAAAAGTTAAAAATAATCCCGGATTTCTTCTTAAAAATCCAATTAAATCATTTCTATCAATTCTAAAATATTCACATTCATATCCTGTAGCCTATAAAGATGTAGTATGTTCAGTTTCATTAACCATAGCCTAAATTTCTCCTATAAACCATCCTTTTTTAATTTATATATTTTAATCTGCTTCTATACAGTCTATAAATTTAAATTCTCCATATTTAACAATTATACCAAATTTAGAAATTTCTCCTTCTCTCCATATAAATGATCCTTCTTTTGCCTCTTATTATATAAGAATCATTTCCAATTAAGTTTTTTAATTTTCATTTAAATCTTTTAAATACGAATTACTAATAAAAAAAAAATATAATAATTAAACAAAAAATATATATTATTTTATTTTTTACTGTTCAATTATTTATATTGATTTATTTATTCTTGAATATAAAAGTCTTTATTATTTTTATAATATTTTTAATCCATTACTTTCTTTTCCTTCTCCAAAAGCGAACCAAAAGTCCTATTTTTCAAGAGTAAGTAAATGTAAATCAGTAAGTGCTTATACACTAAAAATATAAATAAATATATATAAATATATATAAATATATATATATATGTTTAAATAAATATATTTATATATTATATTATTTATATATAAATTTTTAATTTCATATATATTTAACCTAGCCATTCTTCTTTATGAAAAACCAGATTTATTTTCTAAAGAAAGTGCTGATTCTCCAAAATATTCACCAACAGAAAAAATACGATCTTCAAACATCTTTTTTTCACTGAAAACTTTTACAGATCCTTTCAAAATTATATACCATTTAATCCCTTATGTAGCTTATTTTATAACCTATATATTTACATATATATATATAAATATATATATATATATATATGTATATATATATATATATATATATATATATATATATATCTTTAAATATCTATATATTATTTTTTATTATTTTTTTATTTGTATATTACATATTAATCTTTAATAAAAAATTCTTCATTAGAAATATCTATTAAATCTCTTAAATTTTTTAACGAAATTCCTTCAAATACATCTACTTATGAAAGAATATCAAGTTTTGTCATATAATCGACTGATTTTATTTTTTTTACAATTAAATCATTTTCTTGATAATTCGTATATTAGATTCCTATCTTTTTTTTTTATTTAAATATATAAAATATTAAAATAGAATATTTATTTAAATTTACTTAAACTTTTTTTAATTATTAAGAATAATTATTTTATTAATTATCATTATTATATATAAGGTAAATATTTTAGACTATTTAGGGCGGTAAACTTGCTATTATATTTAAAGGAGTACTTAAAAAAGGATTACAGCCATCAAAAAGAATTATATTATGTATAAATTTGGTATTAGCAAGAAGTTCTAATCTTTTTTACGTAATAATTTATTTTTAATTAATTTAAGATAATATTTTAGGATCATAAAAACAATATCCTGAAAAATAAATAGAATTATTTTAATTATTTATTTCAAAACCAATACATGGAATAACATGAAAGTTATAATGAAATCTTATTATACATCCATTTAAATTAATAGGAGCTCCTATTACTACTGGTTTAAATTTAAATAATCTTCTTAATAATTAACTATTAATTTATACCATTTTAGAATATTTATTTATAAATGAATTAATAATTGTCGAAGTTGTAATTATCTATGAATTAATAGTTGTCTATATATATATATATATATATATATATATATATATATATATATTTATATATTTACATATATTTATATATTATATCATATTTTATATTATTATTTACTTCCATTCTTGATGATTCTACAAATCTTTAAAGTACTCCCATATCACATTCAGAATGACAGTTAGTAAGAATTACCCAATCTATTAAATTTTAAGGTATTTAGGCATTATCTAAATAATTTGTTGTAAATATAGGAGGATCTATTAAACCAACTCTTCCGTTTATCCATAAAATAAATCCTTACTTATATTTTTTATTATTTAATTTATTTATGATAATAAATAAATTAGTTTACTGATTTATTGGGTTCAAAAGGAGATTATAATGCTGTATAATTAAAATAAGGAATTTTAGAACCGAAAGCTGGTTTTATTTCTTCGAAAATACCCATTTTTAAAAGATCTTGTATAATCAAATTTTCAGTTTATTCAATTTCAATTGTTTATAAAATTCTTTCTTCATCTTTTATTATCAATCTTTTTCCATTATTTTCAATTTCAAGTCCTTAATTAAGGTTTAAATACCCTTCATTATCATAAACCATAAACTTAACTAAATGATCAACATTTTAATTTTCTTTTGAATTTAAAATAGATTTATATATAAATTAGCTTTCCTTAGAAAAATCAGGAATACTATCTTCACTAAAAGATGAATGAAATTCTAATTTTAATTCCTAAATAATTATATAAATATATATATATATATATATATATATATATATATATATATATATATTTATATATATATTTATATTTTACATCTTTTTTTAATTAATTTGGACCGAAGAAACTTTCTTATAAATATGATTTTATATCATCTATCTGTCTTTATTCGCATATTATTGTAGTTATTTTTTATTATTTTAAATAATTATATCTTATTGGTTATTCAATATCTACTAGCTATATAATTTTATATTTTTTTTCTAAGTATTTTATATATTTTTTTTTAAAAAAAACTAACTAATATTCCACTTTTCTTATCTAATTATTTTTAAGGAATAATGTAATAAGTAGGTATTTAACCATTATTATGCTTTAAATTTAATTAAACTGTCATTGGAGGTATTGCGTATTAAATAACTCCTATTTTTGTATCTATTTTATGTATAATATTTCTATAATCCATTTTTATTTTATTTTCAATATATTTTATTTATTTTTTTATTAAATATTTATAATATAAAATGATATATTTAAAATAATAATTAAATCTTTAAAATTCAATAATGAAATTTGATGTTTTATAATTTTTTTACATATTTATTTTTATATTTTAGTTATTTATTAATTATACTTATATTTATTTTAAAGAAATATTTTTATTTTCCTGAAATTATTATTGTTTAATTTATAAAAAAATTGTTTGTATTAGTAATAATATATTTTTGCAATAAATATTTATTTTTTATATAAAAATTGTTTTTGTTTATTAATTATACATATTATTTATACTTATTATTTAATATATAAAAATCTTTTTATTTTTAAAAATAAAAATTTATTTTTTATTTTTTTTTAAATTAAAAAACAAAATTTTTGTTTTTTAAATTTAAAAAAATTATAAAAAAAATAATATATATATCCATTTTATTTATATAAAATAATATACTTTAAATTTAATAAATATGTATAAAATATTAATAGAAAATTTTTAAGAAATAATAAGTAATCAACTATATTATAAATATATTAAAAAAAATATATATATATTTCCAAAATATTTATATTATTAAATAAAAAATATTTAAATTATAATAAAAATTATATATTTAAATTTATATTTAAAAAAAAACTAATATATTATATATTATATATTTATATTTATAATATATATATATATGTAGATATAGATTACGATGGATATTATCTATATTAACAGAATAAATTTTATATTAAAATAATAATAATAATAATTATATAATTTAAATAAAAAATAAGAAAGAAATTATATATATAATAAAAAAAATATATTTATAAATATATGAAAAGACCGAGTTTTAAAAAATAACATTATTTATCAGACATATCGAAAAATAATTAATTTGATTAAAAGATTCTATTATAAGGAATAAATGGCAAAAATCCTTATAAATATTAAAAAGAGAATTAATTAAACTATAAATAAAATATTACTTGTTAAAATAATAATAATAATACAAGTATAAACACTCATTAAAACATTTCTTTTTTTTAAAATAATCATAACTATAATTCTTTTAATTAAAATGCAGAAATATAATATGAATAATCATATATGAATTTAATTTTGCCTTAAATAATACAACCAAAACCATAAAGTATGAAAAACAAAAAAAAAAATAGAGATAGAATTTATTTATATTTATTTTTAAATATAAAAAAGATAAATTAATTTCAATTAGTCATTAAATGAATAAAAATTAAAATAATAATTCATCAAGTAATACTAATAATAGTAATATTCTAAATAGTTTAAATAAAAGTAATAGTCAACATAGTTTTTCTATAAATAAAAAAGAAAAGTTTCTTTATAATAACAAGTTTAAACACCTATTAAATAAAGAGAATAATATCCTCCATTACCATAATAATAAAAAAGAATATTTAAAACATAAAAAAATTAATAATAGTAAATTAACTAATAAATACTTTAATTAAATATACAGTAATTATAATAAATATAATAATAGTAATAAATTTAATAATAGATATAAATATAATAATAATAATAATAAATATAAATACAATAATAATAATAAAATATATAAAAAAATATAAGAAATTAAAAAAATAATGGTAGCAGTAATAGTTTTTGTAGTTTTGTAAAAATACAGATAATAAAAAAAATAAAAAAAAAGAATTATAAAAATTAAGTCCTTTATAAAAAATATATTAGAATAAATAAAAATAATAATCATAATAATAATAATAATAATAATAGTAATAATAATAATAATAATAATAATATATAGGACTTTTAAAAAAAAAGCAATCTAAAAATTTAATTATATTAGAACAAAATAATTCTTTAACATCAAAAAATTTACAAAAACAATCATAAAATAATTCAAAAGAAATCGATGATTTTCTTTAAATAAACAATTAAATATAATTCCGTATATCAAAAACCCATATATAATTTGAAAACCGCGAAAATCCTTTAACTGAGAATCTAATAATCTAAAAAAATTAATAAAAAAAAGCAAACACGCCTCTAAACACACTTTTACCCACAACAGCGACTACAACAGATACTTTAAATAAATAAACTTTCCGTATCCGCTCTTATTTTTTGAATTCGACATCCAACTCATCCTAATAAAAAAGAAAAAGCACCTAATCATTCATAAATATACCTAAGAAAGCTTAATAAGACCAACAGGATGATAAAAGTAAGACTCTATAGCCTAGTTTAGCCAATACACTACAATACATATTAACTGAAGAGCATTTATTGGATATAAAACTAGGCGAATTACTCGGCTAAGGTGCATATGGGAAAGTTTACAAAGGACTTTTAAAAAACGGTAAGTTTATAGCTATAAAAAAGGTGAAAATTCCATACAAAGAGGATAATTAAATCTAAGAAAAAGTCGATTTATATTTCAAGGAAATAAATATGCTAAAAAACTTAAATCACCCAAATATTGTAAAATACTACGGCTATAAACAAGACTAAGAATTCCTTTATATATACATGGAATAAATGAGCGGCGGTAGTATTTCATCTATGTTGAAATAATACGGATCTTTTGATGAAGAAGTCATAAAAATATTTGTCAAATAAATAGTCTAAGGGCTTTCTTATCTTCATTCCCTAGGTGTTGTACATAGAGATATTAAAGGGGCCAATATATTATCGAATGGGAATGGAATAGTCAAATTAGCGGATTTCGGGGCGGCTAGAATTAAGCAAAACCTGAAGGTTAATAGACTATAGGAGTCTGAATTTTGCGAAAGTGCGAAAGGAAGTCTTTTTTGGATGGCTCCAGAGGTGATTAAATAAGAAACTCATGGGAGAAAAAGTGATATTTGGAGCCTAGGGTGTACTATTATTGAAATGGCAAGTGGGAAACACCCTTGGGATGGTGTTAAGAGTATATAATAATTAGCTTATTATATTGGATAGGAAAAAGATGTTGAAATTCCGGGACATTTAAGTGAAGTTTGTTAGAATTTTATTAGGAAATGCTGTGTTTATAATAAAAAAGAAAGACCGAGTATTTAAAAGTTGATGTAACATTAATTTATTTTAGATTGAAAAAAAATAATTTTTTGTTTTTTTGTTATTTTTTTGTTTGGAAAAATTTATAATATAATTATATATATATATTATTTTAAATATATTTATATATATTTATTATATATATATTTTTTTTTATTTTATTTTTTAGAATAAAAAAAAATTAATTTATAAATATTTTTATGAAAAAAAAAAAAAAAAAAAAATTAATTTATATATATATTTTTTTTTTTTTTGCTTAATTTAATTTTATAAAAAAAAAAAAAAATTATATCTACTTTTAACAAAAATGTCAAAATAATTAATAAACTAAAAAATAGCACAAAAATTCTAAATAATCCAAAAAATAGGAAACGGGGCTTTTGGTGAAATATATTTAATTTTAAACACTGAAGACTAGAAAGAATATGCAATAAAACTCGAATAATAAATCTAAGAATTTCCATAAATACCTTACGAAAGTCGAATATACTCATATTTGAATAATAATAATGCAAACTCAGTTACATAAATACCGAAATATATTCCCTAAATACACTAACTGGGTTAAGATTTAGGTTATAATTATATAATAATGGATTTATTAGGTTATTCTATTGAAGATTTATTATAGAAATAATAAAATAAATTTTCTTTAAAAACAGTTTTGATGTTAGGCTTATAAATGTTAAGTAGAATAGAATATATACATAGTAAAAATATAATACATAGAGATATAAAACCTGACAATTTTGTAATGGGAAGAGAAAATAGGAAAAATATTTGTTTTCTAATTGATTTTGGGTTAGGAAAAAAATATATAGATAAGTTTGGAAAACATATATCTTTTAAATAAAATAAATAATTAATAGGGACTGCTAGATATACTTCTATAAATACACATATAGGCATAGAATAAAGCCGAAGAGATGATTTAGAAAGCCTGGGTTATGTTTTTGTTTATTTATTAAATGGTGGAAGTTTACCTTGGATGAATTTAAAAAGATTTAATATGGTTGATAAATATGAGGCTATTTTTTTAAAAAAGGTCAATACTCCTATTAATATATTATGTTAGGGATTACCGAAAGAATTTAAAACTTTTCTTATATATTGTAGAAATTTAAAATTTGATTAAAAACCTGAGTATAATTATTTATATGGACTTTTAGAGGAAGTTATTAAAAATAAAGGCTTTAAAATAGATTTTAAGTTTGATTGGAATTAAAAAAGAAATAATACAATAAGCACATTTAATTATAGTCAATAAAAAAAAAACTAAGAAATAAATAATTTATAATAAAAATAATAATAATAATAATAATAATAATAATAATAATAATAATAATAATAATATAAATCTACATAAAATTACAAAGATTAATTAACTATTATTAAAAACAAATATTTAAATAAATAAAAAAATAAATTGATTTTATAAGATAATAATAAAGAAAATATATGCTTAAATACTAAAAAGAAATTAAATATATCTAAAATTAATAATATTAATCACTTTTATTAAAGTAGATATTATTAAAATTATTTTTAGAATTCAAAATGAATATATTAACTTCTTTTTTTTAGTTATTAAAACTATTATATTAATTTTATAAAATAAAAAAACATGAAAAAAACATTTAACTAGCTTTTAAAAATTAAAATAATTTTTTTTTTATAAATAAAAAAAATATTAACTAATATTAAAATTAAAATAAATTAAACAATTATGAAAATTTTATTTATAAAATAAAAAAGTAAAATAAGAATATAAATATTTATAAATTTTAAATGTATAAATAAAATAAAATAATTAATATATATATATATATATAAATATATATATATATATATTTATACTTATTTATATATATATAAATATATATTATAAATCTATTTATTAAATAATTAAAAAGAAATATAAATAATAATAAAAAAGTAATTCAATTAATAACTTCGCCTTAAATATAATTTTAAGTTTCTTTTTTTATTTTTAAAACTATATTTTTATTATTTTTAAAATCTTTATTTTTATTTTCTTATTCAAGATTTATTCCCATATAAACATTATTATTAGGTATATTAATTTATGCTTAATTTTAAATATTTTATTCTTAATTTAATTATACTTCCTATATAGGAATTTAAAATTAATATGTTTAACTATTAGTTTAATTTCTTCTTATGTTTCTAATAAGTTGATTTTCGCTTGTAAATTGATTTTAAGGTTATATATTATCCATTTAAAGTTATTATATTTACGCTCTTTTTTTTTTACAACAACAAATCCATTTTAAAAATTAAAATAAAATCTATTTACATAAACAAAAGTATATGAAACTTAAAACTACTATAACTATAAACGATATATAGACTATTGTAGTATATTAATCATTTTAATCATCAAATTATTAATTTTAAATTTGACTTTATTATTCGTATTAAGGATATTATGTATTTATTATTTTTATGAAAAGGCATAGTATAAAAATAATAATAAAGTATTAAAGGTTCATAAAAAATTGGATATTTTTGTTTTTATTAAAATGAATTTAAATATATATATATATATATATATAAATATATATATATATATATAAATATATATATATATATATATATATAAATTTATTTTTTTTCTTTAAAAATATTTTTTATTAATTAAAAAAAATTAAGTAAAAATATTAAACTTTAAAATAAAAAAAAATTAAATAAAATATAAAAAAATAACGTTTTTAATAAAAATAAATGATAAAATAATCTAAAACTAAACTATAATTATTCGTTCCAGTAAATAAAGGAGAAGTATTATTTACATTAAAAGACACTTAACCCATATAAATATAAATAAGTCCAAATAAAGCATCTACAATTATAAAAAGTCAAAAATAAAAAATATAATCATAAAAATTAATGCGTCCTATAAAAGAAGATTTATTAAAAAAATCTTCTTAAATTCCTTTTATAAATTTAGAAAGACATAATTATATATAAGATATAGCACGCCGAAAGATTTAATTTTAAGATTTACATAGTGAGATAAAAACACAAAAATATATTTAAAATGTATAGGGAATAGCAAAAGGGGTCCCTAATAAAAAATAAAAAAGACATAAGACAAAATTTAAAATTGTAAAAAATAACAAAAATATAAACCAGTTATCAGAGTTTATATGCGAATATATTAATGAAAATAAAAAAAATGGGTCTTCGGATATAATTTAGATGCCAAAACATGAAAAGAATGCACTTTTTCCACCGAATATACTAGATTTTGCAGACGAATTAATAGAAGAAAAATAACATTTTAAAGAAAAATATGGATATTCCGAATAAACTTTAAGAAAAAACAAATGTGTATTAGAATAGGTAGTTTTAAATAGGATAGATGGAAAAATGAAAAATAGAGAAAAAAATAAAATGATTATATAAAAATAAAAGGGGTAAGAACTTTTAAAATAATAATAAGATGGAATTCATTTTAAGAAATAATTAGATAAAATTTAAGAAATAGAAGATTTTTGAATATAAAATATAAATAAATAATATAAACTTTTATATGTATAAAATGTATTATTTTAAAAGGAAAAATATTAAATTTATATAAAAAATAAAAAATAGTAATATATTTATATATAAATATAAAATATATTATATATATGTATTTTTATTTTAATATAATTTATATATATATTTTTTATATTAATTTAATCAATATTTTTTTTATAATACTTATTTTTAATATAATTATTTAATTTAATTTTTATTATATATTGTTTTATCATAAACTAAATAAACATATATACTTTTTATTATAAAAATAATATTATAATATTTATTTGTCAATAAAGTATATATATATATAAAATATAATTAAATATATATATGTATATTAATTTATATAATATTATAAAATAATATAAATTCATAATTATTATTAAAAATAATAAATTTTTAAATTATAAATAATATATAAAACTTTACAATTAATTTTAAAAAAATGTCTTAATTAGATAATTCTTAAAATACGAATAACAATAATTAAAATTTTGCATAAATTTTCGAAAATTTTATATTTTAAGTTCCTAATTTAAGCTCTTCTTCTATTTAAAACATTTTTACTGAAATTATGTAAGATTAACCAAATATTCTTCCTGTTTATTAAAATACTCGCTAAAACTCAAAAAAAAAAGAATTTTAGGAGCCTAAAAAAAGGAAAAAAAAAAGTGATCCTCTTTAAAATACAGGAAATTATTGGAAATAAAAAGCAAATGATGCTTTTAATAATAATAATTTAGAAACTGCTATCGAATATTACACATAAGCTATAGAAATCGATAGTTCTTAATCAATATATTATTCAAATAGGGGAAAATGTTATAAAAAATTGGATAAAATTAAATAAGTATATATATATATAAATATATATATTTATTAAATTTTTTTTATATATATTTAATATTTTAATTTTTTTTTTTTTTTTTATTAAAACTCAATCAAAAAAAAAGAATTTTTTATTATATTTCCTTTTTTATGTTTGATTTAGTTTTTTTTTTTAAGATAATAAATTAAAAAATATAATTTAAAGTAATAATTTATATAAGTTTATAGATTAAATATTTTTTTATATTAAAAAGGCATTTGATGATGCAGTTCATGCTATTGAACTAGATGAAAATAATATAAAAGCATAACTTTTATGCGGTTAAACTTTATGTGAAATAGGAAAAAACGAAAAAAGTAACTAAAAAATTTTAAATGGGATAAAAAGATTAACAAGAGGTAATATTTAATAAAAAAAATAAATTTATATAAGTGAAATATTTAGAAAAATATAAAAAAAAATTATTAAAATTATAATAATTATAAATAACATTTATATTAATATTACATATATATATATATATACTATATACATTTTTACATATATATTAAATTAATTAATAAGCTTTTACTTTATGCTCTGGAAATAAAAAATAATAATATGAAAAAGATATAAGTATATATATTTATAGAGCTAAAAAACTTTTATGGTATAAGTAATATGAGGACTTAAAATAAAAGAAAATGGAATTATTAGAATCATATAAAAAATAAATTGAAAGTTAAAATCTTTCTTAAGAAAATACTTAAGACGAAATAAATAAAGTATAATTTTTTAAAATAATATAATTATATTAGTTATATTTAGTTTATATAATTTATTGGTGATCCTTATTAATAATAAGAATTATCTATTCCTGATTATTTAGTTTGTAAGATTAGTTTAGATTTAATGGAGGATCCGGTAATAACCGAATGTGGATAAACTTATGAAAAAGTTGTTTTAGATGAACATTTTAAAAAAAATGGTTATATCGATCCTATTACTAGAAAATAAATTAGTCAAAAAGTATATACAAATTTATCAGTTAAACAGGGTATACAAGAATTTCTTAATATGTAATTTATTATAATTTTTATATTTATTACTTTTTATTAAATTAAGAAATCCATGGGCTTTTGAATTTTCTTAGTACGAGAATTATAAAACAATAGAGTTTTGATATAAATAAATATAATTATTTAAAATATTTTAAATAAAATATTAAATATATATAAATATATTAGACTTTTAAAATTAATAATATGTTTTATAATTTCTCGAAAACCAACTATAAATATATTTTATATAAATATAAAATATAATCTTTATTGAAAATAAAATATATTTAATTTTTATAAAAAAATAGCATTTTAATTAACTTTTTTATAAAAAAAAAATTATAAAATTAAAAGTATATATTATATTTCTTTCAAATATAATTATCATCATTTCTATGGTTATCTTTTTTTGAATGTTTTTTGCTATCTTTATCTTTTTTAGATTGTTTGTTTTATTTTTATTCTTTTAATTTTAACTTGAGACTAAAAATTAAATAAAAAAAACATATATAAGATTATAAAAAAATATATATAAATAGATAAATATATATATATAGATATATATATATATATATATATATATATATATATATATTTATATATATATATATATATATATTTATCAATATAATATTAATATATATAATATTTACATTTTGTCACGTGGACAATCATCTGAATGTATTGAAAGAGATGCTGATCTTCTATACATTGGGGAATCTCTTCTTTGTTTCCATGAATTTGATCTTCTTCTATATATATATTTTTTTAAAATTATGATTATTTATATTTTATTATTTTTATAAAATGAACCTATTTCTTGAATTGCTTCTTTTTCTATATATTTTGTTTTATTTTTTTAAATTAATAATTATTATTTTTTACGATTTATTAACTGAATGATTTTCATCGAATCTTCCAGATTTTTTTGACCATTCGACATTTAATTTTAAACCTTTTTTAATTTAATTTATTAAAATAATTTAGATTTTTCATTGTTTATAAATTTTAAACATTAAACCCCCAAATTCTTTATTATTTAAATCGTTTTTTGCTGCTTCACCATCTTTATCTTTTGCATATTAAACAAATGCATATCTATGCTAATATTTGATATTATATTTATTTATAAATATTGCTTATTTTTTAAATTAAAATAACTCTAAATTCTATTTTACAAGGACCATAGGAATTAAAAACATTTTCAATTGTTTTTTAATCAACATTTCTGCTTATATTTCCTATAAATAAACTCATTATTTTTATATTCTTTTTTTTTATTTATAATAAATTTATATATAATAATATTTAAAAATAAACTAAAAAAATAAATATTTGTCTAAATAAATATTTTTATTTTATTTTTTTAATATTAAAATAATAAAAAGATTTATAATAATTTAAAAATTATTCTAAGAATTTTGTTATTATTAATAAAAAAAAAAATATAATAATACAATATTTATTATATATTTATTAACTAAATAAATAAAAATTAAATTATATATATTTATTTAAATTTTTATCTAATTTTAAAAAAAAATAATGATTATTATAAATAAATATATCATACATATGAAATATATATGTAAAAAATTAAATTTTATTTATATAGTTATATTAAATTTCATTTTATTAATGTTACAAATTAATAATATATATAATTAAAATATATATATATATATTTTTATAAAATATTTTATTTAGTTATTATTATTATTATTTATATATTTATTTATTTATATATTTTCTTTTAAGAAATATAAATTATTAATTAAATATTATTAATAAAATTTTTAATTAAAATTACAATTAAAATTAATTTTATATATATATATTTTTTAATCCTATATAAAAGTAATATAAAATACTTTTCAGAATATAATCTATATATTTATTTTAAAAGTATTTATACTTTAATATTAGTATATTTTTTAATTTTATTTCTGTATTAATCATAAACAAATGTATTTATCTCAGAATATTCTATTTTACATTATATTATACATTTACATATATTTTTGAATCTTATTATTAATAATAAAAATATAATTCCGATTATATATGTGTCAGTTTTTGCTATTTATCTTGTAAAATAGTTTTTTAAATATCCAATTAAAAATATTAGTACTAATATTTTTAGTACTGCATTTATATAATTATTATATATTTTTTGTTTATTCAAATATATTTTATTTATTTGACTTTAATAATAATAAAATAAATATTATATATTTTTTTAACTATTGTTAAAATATATATTATATATTTTTAAAAATCATAATTAAGATATAAAAAAATAAATATATATATAATATTAATATATAAATAAATATAAATATAAAAATATATAAATAATTGTATATAAATATATATTTTAATATATAAATATATATTTATTTGTATTTACTTTTTATTTTATTTTTAATTTCTTTTATTTTTTTACTAATTTAATTATTTATTTATTATTATTTAATACTTTTTTCTCTTTAACTTTTTTTATCTAATTTTATAATCTCATTATTTAATTTTTTATAAATAACATAAGTATATTAAATATAATATTTTAATCATATTTTTATTATTATATTTCAAAGTTTTCTGTTTATTAAAAAATTTTTTTTACATATATATTGATTCGAATAACTAAATTTACTTAAATTTAAATTATTATTTAATTATATATTATCCTTTATATTAATTATATTTTATAATATTTGTTTTGTTTTTATAGTGGTTTTTTTTATTGTGTTTATTCAACCAAAAAACAATGTAAAAATAGCTTTTTTTTAGTTTATTACTCTTGAAAAAAATAAAAAAATATATAAACTATTTTTAAAAAGATTAAAATTTATATTTGTATTTGTATTTTTATATTATAATATTTTTATTTTTATTTTTTTAATTATTCTATATTTATTTTTATATATATAAATAATAAATATATAATTTATATAATTTTGCAATTTTTAATTAATTCAATAATTATTTATCCAATAATATTTTATAATTATAAAAAATTAATATTTTATTATTATAATCATATTTTAATATTTATATATTTTTTTGTTTTATTTGATTTTAATATCATATATATATTTTCTACATACAAAAAATAAACATTATCTTTAATTTTTTTATAAATACTTTTTTTTTAAAAGAAAGAAAAAAAAAAAAATCAAAAATGTATTTTTATATTTAAGTCTTAATATAATTTAAAATTATTTGTATTTTTAGATATTATTAAATATATAAAATAGACATAATTTTTTTATTTTAAATAATTACGAAAAATAATAACAAAGATAGATATTATTAAAATTATAATAAAAATAAATATATATGTATATATTTTTGTTAAAATAAAAAATTAACTTATTAGAAAATTTCTATATTAAATTAATAAATACAAATTTCATTAACAATCACTTATTTATTTATTTTAAATTTCTTAGTTATAATCGATATCTTCATTATAATCTTTTTATTCGTTTTGATAATTTTCTTACTTACTATCAAATTCTTATTTATTATCATTTTCTTCTATAATAATTTCTTCTTCAATTTTTTGAATTTATTTATCCTAAATAAGAACTTGTTAATTAGACTTGAAATCAAATTTTTATGAAGAGATTAAATTTTGTGATTAAATATTAAAATTAGAATCATACTAATTTTTATCATCAAATTTTAAAATATCATATTTTTTAATATTATTATTATCAACTTACTAAATAATCGAACAATCTGATTTAATAATTTATTCATTTATAATTTAAAATTATTTATTTTAAAATTCTTTTAATTTTTCCAATGTAAATTCACATCTACAAAAAGGGCAAGATTCTGATTTTTAGAGCCATTAAATTAAACATTAGTCGTGAAACAAATGTAAGCATATAGTCATTCTAAGATTATTCTACTTAAAAAAAAATTTTTCTAAACAAATAGAACATTATTCACTTTTTGATATTTATTATAAATTCTATTAATAAGTATTTAAAGGCATATAATAATTTATTAATTATAGAGTTAATATTCTTGTTTCATTTTTAAATTAATTCTGTATAATTGATTAAGGCATAGTTTATATATCTATGTAAAATTATATATATATAAATAAATATATATTTATATAAATATATATTTAATTATTACTTTACCTTTATTAGTACTTTTTTTTCATTATAAAATATGTAATAATTGATGATATTAAAAGTACGCTAACTATTGATATAATTATAACTATATTTATATGATCTACTTTTTCTTCTTCTTCTTCTTTCTTTGTATATAATTTTTTTTTATATTATATATAATTTTTAAATCAATATCAGTTTATTTTTAATTCAAGAATGCGAAAATTATTTTTTATATATATCGTTATTAATCAACTTCAAAATTTTCTTTTAAGATTTAATATTTATAAACATACTACCCTGAATTTTATTTTTCATTAATATATTCTTTTTAGGAAATAATTGAAGGTAAACTTAATTCATTTTCGCCTTCTTTTTAAATGAAAAATTCAAATTGTTAATTTGTTTCAAAAACTATATACCCTTATTAAATTTCATCTATTTATTTATAATATAAAAAAAAATATTCTATTTCTTAAGATTTTATAGTTTTATTTATTAATTAATTTCTAATTTTATCTTTTATTTTGAAAAATTATTAAAATATTTATATATTAAGATATATATATATATATTATAACTATTATTTATTTTAATTCCTTTTTCTTAACAATCAGAATCTAAATACTAATTACAATTACATAATCCAGTTTTATATATACATTTAGTTTAATAAATTTCTTAATTGCAATTATTTAAACATTATTTAATTTTTGATATTTCATATTTATATTCAAAATTTTCTGTTGTTTCTTTTTAGTTATTTATTTATTCGAAGCTGATATATATATTTTTTTATTTAAATTAGCTTAAGTCTATTTAAAGATACATACTTTTTTTTTTATTAACAAACCCATTTTTATCAATTGTTATATCCTTATATTATGACAAATTTATAATTTCTTACACGTCATACTATGAAATAAACTTTTTATTTGTTTTAAAGTTATAGTTAGAGTTTGTGTAAAGGCTTAACAAATAATAATTTCTTTGTAAGTACTGTTCATTAGATTAGTAATTTATATTGATTTGAAAATAAAGAAAAGAGTTATGCTCATTTTTATTATCGAAATAGAAAAATTATTGGAAGTTTTCTAATTATAAAGAGGTGACTTTTCGTTAATATTATTGTTTTTCATTTAAATTTATTATATTTTAGGTTGTTAATAATTATAAAATTGTGAATATTATTAATTTTATTAATGACATTACTTCTTTTTCTTTATTATAAATAAATAACTATTTTTTTTATATATATATTTTATTATGTTTATTTTATTTTAAAATATTTCTATTGTTTTTGAATTTTATAATATATCATAATGTCTAATTTTAAATTAAATTCTTTTATAGTATATTAATTAATAAATAATTAATTAGAAAAATTTTATAATATTATATCTTTTATATATAATAGAAATTATAATTTATATTTTTTACTTTATATTTATATATACTTTTTAAATATTTTGCTTATTTTTATTTTTTTATTTTTTAAAAAATAATTTTATAAAAAAAATTATTTAACAAATTTTATATTATTATTATTAAAATATAAAAGATTTTATATAAATGAAAAATGATATATATAATATGTTAAATATTATATAAATATAAATATAAATATACATATACATATATATATTTATACATTTTTTTTATTACATAAATATTTTATAATATATTTTTTAAAAAATAAATTTTTTATCTTTTTTAATCAAAGTTAAATAAAATACATTTATTTTATTTAATAAATATTATAATATTTTTTTTTATTATTAATAATACTTTTATAATGAAATTTACAGAAAACTATTTAATAATAAAGGGATTTTTTTTTTTATATATATTTTTATTTTCTAATATATTAAATAGATTTAATAAATGTTTTTTCATATCTATTATATCATTTTTTTTAAAATGATTATAAATATTATTTTATGTTTAATTATATTGAAAATATAAATATTTGGTAATAAAATATTTATTATATTTTCTGTATATTTAATTTAATTCAATTTAATTATTTCTCTGTATATAAAATTAATCTAATTGTTATAAAATAAGAATCTTTAAAAATATTTCATTAAAAAATAAATAAAAAAATAATAATCATATCTTTTTAATTTTAAATTTAAAAATATTTATTTAATATAACATTTTATTTTATATTATTTTTAATTTTATAGCTAGTAATTATCAAATAATGCAATAAAATTATTTAATTTCATTATGAGCTTTTATTTATTATTAATCAATATGCTTTTATATATTTTAAATTAAATATAAATTATTTTTTAATTTAAAAAATGTTTCGTAATATTTTTTGTTATATTTAAAATTATTGTCTTAAAATATATGAATAGAATCATTAAAAAATTATTAAAAAGAAAAATATAAATATAAAAATATAATAAAAAACAAAAAATATTTATTAAATATTTTAATAATTTGTTAATAAACAAAATAATTATTTTTATTATTATAAACAAATTATATTTGATACTTTTTTTTCGAAGCTAATATATTATTATATATTACAAAATTTTTATATCTTATTATAATTAACTTATATTCTCATTTAATATCATTGTTATTATTTTAATTAATTATATAAATTAAGATAATATATTTATTTAATAACGTAATAGAATGGAAAAAAAATAATATTTTTTTATATAAAATAAATAATTTCAATTTAATAAAAAATTGCGGATATTAAGAAAACAATATATATAAAAAAAATATAATAAATATATATAATTTATTATTATTTTTTTCTTAATTATATAAATAATAATATACTTATTTAAAAATAATATTTTTATTTCATATTATAAATAAAAGTAATATATATATTATAATTTAATATATAAGTTTAAACTATAATAAATAT